>NW_024669687.1:0-840 GCF_008729295.1 Plectropomus leopardus | reverse complement strand
CAGTCAGAGGGGAGATGGTACTTTTTATGTACATGCTGCTGTAGCTGTTCCGCAAAACCCAGGCAAGAATCATTTAAACCATCAGCTCATCTGAAAAATGATTAAATTTGTAGATACATGTTTTCCACTAGATGGTGACACTGTTGACTAGACAGTCAGTGTGGCTCAGTGATAAAGTTGGGCGTCTAAAATGTTTAAAGTTTGAAAAATGAAAAAGATATTTTGATATAAGTAATCTTATTATTAAATTGTGTAAAAAAAAAAAAAAAAAAAAAAGACTTAACTTTTACTTTATAATGTATCTTCATCGTTTTTATTTTTTCTAGTTGTATCAAATATTTACTTCATGACAAAAAAACTATGTATTTAGGACAAAAATGACACAGTAAGAATATATTTTTAAAAGAAATACAAAAACATATGCATGAACACAAACAGGAATAAATAAATATGGAAATGAATGAAAATAATCCAGAAATAATCAGTTCATGCATAAATGAATAAGATGTGATGACTAAACAAGACACAAATTAACATCTTATATACATTTCTTTATTTATTTAAATCTGTGTCTGTAAGTTCCCAAGGTAGGAAGCTCTAACCTCTGCATCGATTTCTGTTTATGCATGTATTTATTATTTTACTAATTTATTCCTGTATTTATTAATTAATTCATCTGATTTCCAAACTTATTTCTGCATGTTTTCATCTTTGCACTTATATACAGATTTCCGTATACCTGAATTTATTTATACATTTCAGCATTATTATTCTTTTATTTATTTACAGATTTTTAAAAATATCTGTATTTAGTTATACATTTACTTATTGATTTCCCAA
>NW_024669686.1:0-498 GCF_008729295.1 Plectropomus leopardus | reverse complement strand
ACTTCGTTTAACCTTTAACTGTTGAACTACGCGACGCTGATCGCTTTTAACTGTACTCACTCTGCATTGGTGGGAAACCACAGAGAGAAAACTACCGCTGATGTAATGTATCCGCAGCCAGATGAGCCCAAATCAAAGGTCAGAAATCAGAGGAGTTTATCGGTGCAACAGAAGCAAAGTGGGACCAAAACAGAGAGAGATAGACTCAAAACCTGCAGAGGAAGGTAACAGGACACTGCAGTACAACATGGAAATGGTTTCCAGCAACTCCATTGTCATAAAAAAAATAAAAAAGATAAAATAAACGACAACTTAAGATGGCAACCACATCTAGATTTGATGGACAGACGAGCGGCTTTAGGTACTATTGATTGATAATGTGTGTTATAATGCATTTGTCCTTTGTGGACATGTATGTTACGGTATGTCTTTGAAAACTTCTTTTTCTTCCATTTTATTATTTATGTTTACTTCTACAATGTGTTTATTTTGTCTATT
>NW_024669685.1:0-409 GCF_008729295.1 Plectropomus leopardus | reverse complement strand
AGAAAGTCTCACTGTTTGGCTGTGGACAACCACGTGCGCAAAGGACGTGTTTGACATATCCAGACTATAATATTTCACGAAAGTGTGTGAAGTCAACCGTGAGGCAGCTGCACACGTTTTCCACCGACACCCTGCGTAAAAGCACCCATGAGCTGGAAATGCCCTGGGTCAAATGGGCCTAAATACCCTCCTGGGGAACCTTCCCCAAAGAGGAGTAGGCTAATGCTATAGCCGCGTTCTTTCACATCCACCGATGTGAAATAATCTCCCTGTCTTATCGCTTTGAATAGAAGGCGTTGTGTCAACAAGCAGAATGGCATTTTCCTCAATGATTTGTTTTAATTTCCTCAATAAAACAAATGTGCTCCACTGAGCATGGAGGGGGGGCGAGCCAGGGGATCAGGCCATG
>NW_024669684.1:0-609 GCF_008729295.1 Plectropomus leopardus | reverse complement strand
GACCATATCAAAATAAAAATGGAGAAGTTGTTTGACATTGAAGTTTTAAAACTTGTAAATTAAACCATTTATCACACAAATCTATTTTGATAGATTTGTGGTCATGCAAGGATTATGAGTAACATGAAAAGCATGAAATTATTATATTAAGAACAGGCTTTGTGCATGGTGCCATAATGATGTCAGAATTCCAGTATGAAAGGTCATCCCACTGATTTTTATAACATTTTCTCAAAGCTGCGGTTTTCTCCATCAACTTTCCGCCTAAGGCTCTTTGAGAGTGCCATTTTTCGTGCTTGAAATATATTAAGAAGGCCTTTCTCCTGCCAGTGTTCTCCACAAACTATGACACTGCATGTGACAGTGATGGACAGCTTGACATCCTAAAAAATGAAGCCTAAAATATTGCTATCGCCCCCTAGTGGCTTGCTGCAGTACCGGTAACATGAGTCTGTTAACACTAACAAAGGCTAAAAAATAACATAAATTTGGAAGGAAAATTAATATATCAAGTAATAGTATATTATTTAAGATACAATATTAATTGTAATTTGTTTTACAAGAACATCTGGTCCTCACAGTGTCGATAAAAATTAGCCCTTGGACAAA
>NW_024669683.1:0-663 GCF_008729295.1 Plectropomus leopardus | reverse complement strand
CAGAGTCTAGCAAGACATGCACAATAAGAGCCCTAATAATAAAAGTAGTACTCTTGATTTAAACCTCAGTGTTTCAGAGTTTGGAGGGTGAAGTTGTAGAAACTCTCTCTCTGAAACAGGAGAGCATTCAAATCTCCTCTTCTCCTCGGAGATCTAACAGGAAAGTGCTCATGATTTCTATCCCATAATAGTATGACCATAGTAATGCTGCGCAATATGAGACCTGTTTCATTGCTATCTGCCCACATGCCGTACGCAAAGAGTTTTGCTAGATAAAAGATAAAGATATATGACAGATAAAAATGAGCACAAGTATTAAAAGAAAAAGATGAGTGAGAGAAGTGATAAGAAATAACGGCTACGTTCTGGAGGAGAGGAAGTTAAGATGAAGTAATGACCGTTGAGTCGTTAGTGTCTCTGAGGAGTGAAATGTGAAACCAACTCACAAGAACAGAGGAGAAAGGATGCTGACAGCAGATAGAGGGGGAGCAATGGAGCGAGAGAGGAAAGAAACTGAGAGATGCAGAGGAGGAAATGAAGACGGTGAGAATGAAGAGCAAGGGGAATAGTGGTTAACCCTTTGTAACCTGAGCAAACTAGTTTGACTTTCAAAACATGAGGAGGCAATGAGCAACTTAATGATACATGGCCTCGATAAATAGC
>NW_024669682.1:0-344 GCF_008729295.1 Plectropomus leopardus | reverse complement strand
AATGGGTTTTTATATGAGATTTAAACACAGGCAAGGAGGAGGAAAGATTTAGTATTAATATTATTGTTATATGAAATTTAATTAATCAATAGGCTATGCTGTCAGAATATATGCAATATGTTGCTATGAGCATTGATTGAGGAAAAATGCATTTTGGTATTGTTTGAAATATAGTTTATGCTGTTGTTTTTTTTCAATTAACAATTAATCAGTAGTTAATTCTACCAATAATCGATTGAGGAATGTGAGTATGATTTGCAAACCTAACGTGGACTGATGTGACATGATGTTAGTGTGACAAATTAGTGATTAAATGGAGGAGAAAATCATCCTGAGTCCACTTA
>NW_024669681.1:0-617 GCF_008729295.1 Plectropomus leopardus | reverse complement strand
CTCTGCTTGGGATTCAGGCAGCAGAGAGGGACTCTCCAGCTCCGGATCAGCTGCTCCTACAGTACTGCTGCCCCCCATGGCCTCATCCCCCGGCCCGAGACCCTCAGGAGAGCCCGCTGGCATCGGGGGCTGGTCAACCCGGCACTGGGATGTTTCTGGGGATGTTCTGCCCGACTGAAATGGAGGCTGGAAAACATTGACAGAAAACCTGCAGAGAGAGAGACATTGAAGAGATTACATGCTTGAGGAAAGGGAGGAGGCACTCACCTTAGCTAGAAATATGATATGAATTTGTATTCATATTATTTATTCAATATTGCACATGCAAGAAACTGTCTGTTATAATAGTAGGGCTGTATCATATGCTGCATGAATTTATTATTTTTTTATTTTATTGGTTGAGGGAATGTCAAATCTGTATTTCATTTGCTATTATTGATATATATGTCTGTGCCATATGGACAGCAGTTATGGCTTAATTTATACCCGTAGGTTTTTTTCGGAAATTAATCAAAACAGTTGGTCAAAAAAAAAAAAAGATTAACAGCTCACTACATTTGTGTGAAATTCCTTATTATACAGTGATCTAAGACCTACATGAAAAAGGCATGTTAATT
>NW_024669680.1:0-582 GCF_008729295.1 Plectropomus leopardus | reverse complement strand
ATGGGACAAAATCATGAGCAGCCAGATTATCTAGAGGAATACTTTATCCCCAAAATGACCATTTGGTATTGGTGATTAGTCACCAAGTGTTACCTTGAATTTGTGAAGAAAACTTCATATTCACATGCTTTCACGGTGAATGGAGAATGTAAACATTCTCGATTACTATGATGAACACAGGGACTGCGCATTTACCAACAGCAAAACTATATCAAAACATTTGTGTACAAACTATTCAAAAACTCATGGAGTAAAAGACAAGTCTCATTCATCAAGTCGTATGCTCAGTTTGTTCCCAAACACACGCATTTGTGCTAAAACATTACACTGTAATACATGTCAGTAGAGCTCATACACACGCATGCTAAGGTACTCTCAGGCACGCTACTCGAAAGCACAAGTTTTATTTGTTGTGTTGTTTCAGTGAAAATACATATGTTTGGGAAGTACTGCACAAACAACTGGATTAAAAAGATTATACGACAGAAACTCCTGTGAGAGTATGTTTTGATATAGTTTTGCTGTTGTTACATGCAGGCTCAAAGGACTTCCATTCTTGGATTCTGCATTCACCGTGGACAA
>NW_024669679.1:0-527 GCF_008729295.1 Plectropomus leopardus | reverse complement strand
GCCTCGGCCATCAATGTATGCATGTGAGTCTGAATGGGTCATTGTGACATGTAGTATAAAAGCACTCTGAGTGGTCCGGAAAACCAGAAAGGCACTCTATAAGTGCATCTACCATATGACTCTACTACAGCTGTCCAGCAAAATCTGACTACCAGCACATCTAAAGCTCTTTGATAAAGATGTTATTTGTTTTGGCTTAATCTGCCATGCTGCATGCAAGGGCCGGGCATTATAAAGATATTATATCGTATCATGATATGAGAATATATATCGTCTTAGACATTGGATATTGTTATGTTGTGATAGAGAATAAATTTAGTTTTTTCCTGATTTTAAAGGTAGCATTACAGTAAAGTTATGTACTTTTTTAAATATTTGCCTTCACCCTCTTAGTTGTTATATCTACATTAGATATGATCACTGATCAGAAATTTTCTGTCATTTGTCATTACTACAATACTGTTACATCAAAGAGGAAATTTGGTTTTAAGAAAATTGTTTGATTCTGTCTCCCAGTTCTAACATTA
>NW_024669678.1:0-380 GCF_008729295.1 Plectropomus leopardus | reverse complement strand
GGGTGCCGGAGTGCTTAGCATGTTGTCAGCCTGTAGTTAGCATGTAGGTAGCCTGTAGTCAGCCTGTAGTTAGCATTTTGTGAGCCTGAAGTTAGCATGTTGTCATCCTGTAGTTAGCCTGTAGGTAGCCTGTAGTTAGCCTGTAGTTAGCATGTTGTCAGCCTGAAGTTAGCATGTTGTCAGCCTGAAGTTAGCATGTTGTCAGCCTGAAGTTAGCATGTTGGTAGCCTGTAGTTAGCATGTTGGTAAACCTGTGGTTAGCATGTTGTTAGCCTTAGTTAGCGCGTCCCGCCGGGCGGACACACAGCATGTAACATGTGTGTGACATGTGTGACATGTGTGTTGTATGTTGTGCGGTGTGTGGCGGAGCGGGTTCGTTA
>NW_024669677.1:0-1234 GCF_008729295.1 Plectropomus leopardus | reverse complement strand
CAACTGCCCCTCTCAAATACAACTGCAAATGCTGAAACACAGCTTTGTGTAAGACTATTCTACTTAACAATTCATCCAATCATTTACCAAGACAACTTTCTTGAACCAAGAAAGTAACACTGAGATATCTGTGTTGACGCTAGTTTCTTTTGAAGAGCACGATGTCACATCCTTTAGTGAAATGCACATAAGATGGGTGTTTGCACTTGTTTATGATGACTCTCACTATTTTCATAGAAAAAAAAACCATAACAAAACAAATCACATAATACATTTCTTTTTAAAGCAGTTTGTCTGTGTGTGTGTAGCTGGCACGTGCGGGGGGGTACTGGAACACCTGCCCCTTTTCCTCTCGATGCCCAAAGTGCCCTTTTGTCGAGTATGTGTGTGTGTATGTGGTTGCCCTCGGTCACATGATCCACGTAAACGTGCCCACACTTCGTCACTCACTGCCCAGACGTGCCCAGTGGAGCCCTGTTCCTTCGCGCTGCTAATTATTTAACAGCTGATAGCCCAATGACTCCGGTGAGTAGGATGTGCAGCAATATTTGTTTGTGCACATCTGGTGTAGTCTTTCATTGAAAGATGACTGACGAAGTAAAGTGAGCATGAGCAAGTGAGTGTGTGCAACTGAGTCTGCACACACTCACCTCTCATGAATGATAGCCGAGTTAATGACACATGCTGAGTCAGGCTTCTTTTTGTTTCTATATGTTTCTTTTGTCTTTGGCCGAGTGCATTAGAGAGATGTATAATTTTACTGTCAGTTGCAGTGGTTTTCCTGTGTTTGTAGAGGCAATGAGGCAACTGTGGAACGTTCTTTATCGAAACTGAAGCTGGTGAAAACAAAACTTCGCACCCTTTGCACAGAGGAGAGGTTGTCAGATCTTCTTTTACTGGCAATTGAGAAGGATATTCCAGTCCACCACAGCGAAGTCATTGACATTTTTCAGAGCATGGGCAATAGGAAGTTACTGTTATAACAGCAACAAAGAAAACTGGCATTTGTGATGTGTAAAAAACACAGACAGACACAGACACAGACAAACAGATACAGACAGACACAGACAAACAGATACAGACAGACACAGATAAACACAGACAAACAGATACAGACAGACACAGACAGACATAGACAGACACAGACACAGAGAGACAAAGACTCCTCCTCTATTTTCTCTTTCACGCAGTATTGATGTTCCTTTTTCAGTTTTTCAGTTTACCAGAAAACAAA
>NW_024669676.1:0-821 GCF_008729295.1 Plectropomus leopardus | reverse complement strand
GGTTCCCATGGTCATGAAATTCCCTAAGAAGTTATGAAATTCCCTAAAAAGTTATGAAATTAGAAGAACTGTTTTCCAGGCCTGGAAATGGGTTGGAATTAATAAGAGTTTTGAATAGACCCTGTTTTATCTATTGTTTCAATTCTATTCAAAAAGTACTTGTCTTACATGACTCAAAATATGTTTGATGTTTGTTTTTCTATCCCCCAAAAAGAAGTTCAAAGTACCCGTATGTGCCGGTGTGGTTAGCATATGCAGCTAGTTGGTGGCAGAAATGTCTAACTTGCCAGTAAAGATAGCAGGCGCTAGCAGGTTGCATATCCCCAAACGCCTGAGAAGTGCATGTTTACAGGCTTACACATTTTAGACCTCTTTAATCAAGTCATTGAAATGTTGTGGAATATTATAGAAAAGTTCCGGGAAGGTTATGAAAATTAATTCATAAATATTGTATGTGCGGGAACCCTGGTATTGAGGTGGTAATTACGATCACGTCATTTGTTCCTAGCTTTTGACTTTTCCTGGAAGTGCGTCAACTAAAATTAAGACTTTTTTTTTACCGATTTTTAAATCAGAGAAAGGTGATGTGAGCTGCAGTTTAGCAATCATCAAAGGGATCCCATACTTTTTAAGAAACTTATTGGTAATAACTGCCAAATTGCTGCTATGGGAAATCAAAGCTTTTTTCCACTCTGTTGTTGATTTTGGTATGCATATTTTAATCCAAATCATATATCAGGCATATTTCCTGTTTTATGACAGGAATAAGAGGCCCTGGAAAATATTTTTTATTATAATTTATTGTCGAAGAATGGTATTTT
>NW_024669675.1:0-358 GCF_008729295.1 Plectropomus leopardus | reverse complement strand
GAACAAAATTCACATTCACAGTGCCGCTCCTCTTCCTGGAATGAAGCGAAGCTCTCTCTTTTCTTCCTGCTCTCAAACTCAACCAGCTCCACTCTGTTCATAGCTTTCCTTCTTCCCTCCCCTTCAGATCCACAAACTGAACCAACATGGTGGTGAAGTGAGAGAGCAGACAGGCCCCATTCACTGCACAGTCATATGTTGTTGAGATCAGAGTTCAAACTGCTTTCACTTGTGAGAAAGTGAAACTCAGACAGTCTTTATCACTGGGAGGTGAAATGGCGCAGACAGAAGTTCAGCTGGACCGGGAAACCTTCTCTTGTTCCATCTGTCTGGACCTGCTGAAGGATCCGGTGACTAC
>NW_024669674.1:0-221 GCF_008729295.1 Plectropomus leopardus | reverse complement strand
TTTTTGGTTTTGTCCTGCTTAGCTCTGCTGTACAATTGTTTCTCTCCCGGCTGGTTCTGCCCACTTGATGTGACATTGTGTGCGTGATTGTTGCTTGCACTAACTAACTATACTGTAACAAATCACATTCTTGATAGAGAGGAATATCCTGATAAACCATCTACATGTCCGTCACTTAATTATGACTGTAATGATCTCACGTCTCATACTGTAGATTGAAA
>NW_024669673.1:0-620 GCF_008729295.1 Plectropomus leopardus | reverse complement strand
CTGAAATCCAATATTGCAACTTTTAAAGTCAATCTGCTCTCAGAAACTGCATCTTGTTTGTTTGTGTGTGTGAGGCAGTCTGTAGTGTCCATCAGCAAGATAATCCTCATCACTTAATCCAGATTAGAGCTCTGCAGCCGGTCGCCACAGATTACATAACTGTCAGACAGAGACAGACAGACAGATACTGTGTGTGTGGACTCAGACGTCACACAAACAACAAAAGGCAAAAAGGGCACATGCATTTTTTCTGAAATATCTTTAGTAGATCTAACTCGGAGAAACAAAACAGCGAAGGTGTGACGCATCCTCAGAGGAATTCCTCTGAAGATCTTTGAGATTAAATTTAAAGTTGAAAACAGTTAAAGCAGGTGTAGGCAGACATCTGGAAAAGACAAAAAAGGCTAAATTTGACAGTACACGCTCCTCCTGCAGCTCTCCTCTCTCTGAAGCAGAGAACACACTGTAATTTGAACAATTTAAACATTAACGACATAAACGTGAACTCAGAAATAATGACAAATGAATGTGTTTGATTCCAGGAGCAGATGCATATTTTTGATTAAATGATGGGAACCAGAATATTTTAAAAACACATCAGACAAAATATATATATATAT
>NW_024669672.1:0-205 GCF_008729295.1 Plectropomus leopardus | reverse complement strand
AGATCCAGGTTCATTTAGTTTGCTAATAGAGGATGAGTTAACACGGTTATGCTGCTGCTTTGCTGTAATTGGTCTGATTGTATCCATGCAGACTGCACTGATGCTTCTGCAGTTTGTCACCGAAGTTAACTTCACTGGTCCACCCCAAAACCTCCAGCAGCAGTATTATGTAAAGCTCGGGATATAAAACTTTCATAGGGAGATA
>NW_024669671.1:0-371 GCF_008729295.1 Plectropomus leopardus | reverse complement strand
AGAGCTTACAGGCATTATTATGCTCTTATATAATCATGATGGCACTGGCATAAAATCTCACATTTCAGAATGATAATAATATTGTTATATTGTTTATTTCTGGAACAATATATTGTCCAACCAAAGTAGTTATTGTGACAGGCCTGATTGTAACACTAAAAGTAAGAATATACTGCTTGAAAAGATGAATAAAATAATCAAATAAGAACAATGCTGTTTTTTGTTTGTTTGTTTGTTTCCATGTCTTTTACTTGAATGACCTTTAGACTCAGTTTTTCTGACATCATGTAGCCTATGTAAATAACATTTAATACCTTAAAACGGTTTTATATTATATTTGTTTTAAAACAAGTCAGCTGGAAACATTAACA
>NW_024669670.1:0-213 GCF_008729295.1 Plectropomus leopardus | reverse complement strand
GCCTGTACTAGTTCTAAAACTTAACCTTGACACAACTATGACTATGAGTATTGGCTATCCGGCTAAAATACTTGAGGAACCTGTAAAACCTCTTTTTAAGCCCTTTACCTGTCTTCCCCCTATGACATTAGCACTCTGCACATATAGAACTAGGGTACCTGGTCTTTACAGGAACTCCACTGACATTTGGTTTTGCACGGGACATAAGCAGCA
>NW_024669669.1:0-473 GCF_008729295.1 Plectropomus leopardus | reverse complement strand
TCAAAATAATAAAAAAGTCATAGTACAGTATGTTGTCCAAAATAGCATAAAATCTCTTAGTCTAGTATGTCGTATGTATAAAACAGCACAAAACAGCTGCAGTATAGTGTGTCATCCAAAACAGCAAAAACAGTCAAAGTATATTATGTCTTTTTTCCCCTCTCTCTTTTTTTTCTTCCTCTTCTTCTCGCTTTCTCTCCCTCGGAGCGTTTTGATATCCATTCATTTAAATACCTAATTACTTATTTTAGTATATCATCCCAGAAATTGTATTTGACTACATAGTTTACTATTACATACTATGTCGTGGAAAATGTCACATGAATGGCATAGTCCAGTATGTTGCCCAAAATAGCACAGTCACAGTAGCAAATCAAAAATGGCCATAGAACGACATAGTAATTATGTTGTCAAAAACACAAAATAATTGTAATACTGTAGTAGGTTGCACAAAAATTCCCCCTAAAATGTCA
>NW_024669668.1:0-404 GCF_008729295.1 Plectropomus leopardus | reverse complement strand
TCGTCAACAAAAGGTTTACCTCTTCCAAAAATCAAGGTATAAAATGACAGATCACCCAAGAATAAAAAATACCCCGCTTCCTTTTACCTGTAGTGCTATTTATCAGGCTAGATTGTTTTGGTGTGAGTTGCAGAGTGTTAGAGATTTCGGCACTAAATGACACTTGACTTGTGGCGCTCGAAGTGCCAAAAAAAAAAAAACATTTAAAAAATTTAACAATGTTTCTTGCCAGAAATCATGGCCTGGTTTTATAATTTTTGGTGTTCTGAGCACTGCAAAGCAGACATCTCTATGGCCGATATCGCCAACACTCTGCAACGCTACACAAAACAGTCTAGATTTATAAAAAGCACTACACATAAGAGGAAAAATATGTATTTTTGATTTTGGGTGAACTGTACCTT
>NW_024669667.1:0-531 GCF_008729295.1 Plectropomus leopardus | reverse complement strand
AGAACAATTTAAAACTGTGAATCGTACATTCTCAGTCGTCATTTCTCGGACACATCATTTTCATCAAATAGTGTAGCGTGACTGTGACATAAGCCCTGCGGGGATGTGTTGTTGCGTGTGTGTACTCATAATGGAAGACAGGATGAACTGGCCTTTGATGGATGTGCTCTCCTGTCAGGATGTTGTGGCCTCGGCTTGGTGACAAAGGGGCCAAATCTTTTTGTTGTCAGTATAAGATACTTATGATTTTAGCATCTGTATGTGAAAGATCTAAATCTGTGCGACATGACTGGACATTTTGTCTGGTTTTGATATCAACCAATCCTGTTATATCGAATTATGATAGTTCATACAAAAGTGAGCAATAAAAACGATAAAAGGAGGACATTATGTCACCTTTCCAAGATGTTTCTCTGTTGTTTATGAGAAAAAAGATTTATTTTTGTCCCAGTTTATCTTCATCTTTTTTCTGTATATAACAATGTAAAATTGTAGATATTTGATTTTGAGTATGTGGGTGTATATAATATT
>NW_024669666.1:0-3477 GCF_008729295.1 Plectropomus leopardus | reverse complement strand
TTGCATGTAAAGCACTTTGAGCTGCATTTTATGTATGAAAGGTGCTATACAAATAAAGCCTATTTTTATATTATTATTATCTAATTGACATTACGTCAATCTAAATTAACGAGGGGCATTACTTAAGCAGGCATTAACAATCCACTTGACAAGGGCAGCTACAGGTGCTTTTCTCATGTGCATCATTTCGTATCTCCTACACAAGGTAGCTTTTAATATTCTTTTAAGAGACTATATTTTTCATTGAGAGAAAAACCTTCTTTACCCCGATTTCAACACTGGGATGATTATGTCCCAAGCATCTTGATTCATTTAGGTGGCTGATCACTGTAATTATAATCACTATAAGCAGTTTCCACTGTACAACAGAAGTGTCTGCAGCCATGTTTTCATTGTGTTGTCAAAGGGATAAGAAGCAACCTTTTGAAATGTCACAAAAAAGAAATGTAAATCAGGCACATTTCCACTGAATGGTTTGGAACATATACATAGGCTCTGTAAAGCATTGTTTTGTCAGAAATTGGTGATACAGGCTGTTCTTTATGCATGGCTGTAATCCACAAGTGTACAGAGTAGAAGAAGTAAACCAGAAACAAAGCAAATCGCTTTGACCATCTAATCCATCTACAAGAGAAAAACTCAGTCTTCAGGAATTTGTTTTAATTGGGCAAGTTTTAATTGTTCTTTCATGTCTGCAAGTATTGGCCATGTTTCATGCTGCAGGGAGACAAAGACAGATGAATACAAAGATTATAATGCACAGAAAGACACTGACAGCAGAAACAACTGATCAGTCATGTGACTTATGTGAGAATTTATCCTGCAACCGCATTTCTATATCCTGTCTATCATGCCAACTCTTTTTTGACAAAGGCAAAAACAACCTTAAGAACACTTTTTGCACAATTGGGGAAATTTTTTGTCAATTTTTACATTTTCCATGCAGCTTTTCTGATGTGATACTTCAAAACCGTGCTGGAAAATATGGAAACATGGCTAGGGATATAACTTGTCAAATACTCTGCCTGCCTTCAACCCTTACTGCCCTGTAAATGAGCAGCTAGTCCACCATCATCATCTTTTATCTGTCCCTTTCATTTACACATAGCTGACTTCAGTCATGACATTCTTGTCAAGTACTCTTCAGTGAGAACGACCAGTGTCATTGCAAGAAATCATCATGGAAAGGACCTACTCCATCTCCCCCCTCCCTTATGTGTTGGCTCAGAGCAGCCACTTCGCCTGGTTCTGCTTCCTCGCTTGACATCATTTAAGGTCAACTCCTGCGACACCCGATTTCTTCTTTGATAGCAGGAGTGGGACCATTGGCGGCTTGGTCCCTTTCCAGTTTGGGAGGCACAACGGGCTTTAAAGATAGGCATAAAAGCTCCCCATCGAATGGATTGACAATCAGCACAACCTAAAAAAAAACCCCTATCTTTAGCCCATCAGTTTGGATAAGGAAAAACTCTCTAAAAATATTATCATTGGAAAAACATGGAAGAAACCTTGGGAAGAGAATAAGACAAGGGATTCCAGGACCAGATGCCTTTTACAGAATGTCTTTGCTGTCAACTATTGGGTTGCAAGTGTGCTGTATGTGTGCCTGCCACAATATGACTGACTGGGCCATCAACTGCTGGAGGAGCTGAAAAAGGATAGGCTGTACTTCTCTGACTCACTAAGAGGGACCACATCTTGGATGGGGTGACCTTTTTTTTCCCTCACTTAAGTGGAGTGGATAAGGGGAAAGCAGAATTGGGTGTCTGTCTTTCCCTTGCCTCTCCATCTCCATTTTCTCTTTTCTGTCAAATATAATTCAGCCAAGGGTCACCCCTGGAAGGAGCTGCCCAGGAATGGGGGCAGTTTCTCCTCTTTTCATTCAGTTGGTGTGAATAAGGGGGGAATCAAAGTCTGGTGCCTAAAGCTGTTTGTGACTAAATGACCAATAGGTGAGTCTATTGATCTCTTTCAGGGTGAAGAAGTAGAGCCCCTTCTAGCTAAACCAATAGCAATATAAAGGCACACATATATTCCATCAGAACTGCTTGTTTGATGGTTGACCAGCTCCAGAAACCCCCTGCCCCTACACCACTCGGATGTAGAAAATCTGACATTCACACCCTTTTCGTGCACTGATTTGCCAGAATGGAAGTGACTTTTTTGTATGGCTAAATGTAACACAATAAATGCCTTCGAGGAAAGACTGTCACCTTTTAGTGTGGCTATCTTGAATAGCTTTAAACTCTAACAACAATTTGTACAAAACAGTGAATGCAATGAAGACAGACAGTGCATATCCACTTCTTTTCACTGTCAGAAAATTAAGCCAAAATATCCTTGATACAGCCACTGCCATTTTTTGCTGGTGTTGTCATTTGGAGCAAGAGTCTGTGTAGCAGCAATCTCTGCAGCATCAAGTTTCTACTGTCTCAACCAAGAAGCCCATTTGATCATGAGCGCACCGATTAGAACATATTAAACTCCATTTTTATAGAATCAAATTACTGGTTACAACCAAACTTATCAGAAAAATGAACACTTGAACATACATCAGTGTGATAAGAACTATCTGAAATAACAGAATGCATCTTTGGGAAAAAAAAAAAAAAGTTTGATATATACTTTGGTCTTTTTGTTTGGCCTTTGTCCCATCACAATGTGTCTTCATGAAATGCTTTCTGTGATATCTCATGAAAATGCACATGCAATGGTTCTTATGATATCAAAACCTTATATATTTAACGTAAAGTTATTGCTGTTGGGTTTAGGCAAGCACTTTGGTTGGGTTTAGGAAATGACACATGGTTGTGTGTCCTAAGGTTTAGGCAGGTACAACTGTATTTAGGAAAAGAAACATGGTAATGATGTAATTGAAAGTGAATCAAAATCATCTGGTTACGCATGGTTCCAGACACTGTTCTCCTGGTATGGGGAAGGTATTGGCGAAAAGTTCTATGTTTTATGACCAATCTTTAACCCCAATCTACCTCCTTACATAGTGTACTTTCTTATTTATTTCTGTCTGTGCATTGGTCACATGACCAAAGCCTTCTCTTTTATGTGGGTTGTACACAAAGTACTTATGATTATGAGGGTTATTAATTGTGGTGCATAACTTTTTCTAAAGTACGCCCATCTGCTCTTATGGAAGGGTTAGAGTTTATGACCTATACTGCAGCCGGACATCAGGGGGCGATGGGCATTTTCCTGCTTTATTTTAGAGTTATCGTGTTGTCCATCTTTATTATACAGTCCATGGCCTAGTTTTATTCCTTTTTAAGAGCTACTCATAGAACTGGAGTTACATCCAGCTATCATCTCTTTATACCTTGCCTCTGTTGTCTGTCTGTACCATTAGGCTTTGACCTTGTTAGAGGAAAACCATGGCTGTATATTTGAGACAAAGACAAAGCTAAAACAGCATGAATGGGTTTGGGTTGTTTATGTGTGAGTTTCTATTATAGTCCCTCCTCT
>NW_024669665.1:0-513 GCF_008729295.1 Plectropomus leopardus | reverse complement strand
ATATATCAGGGAACTGGTTTTCCAGACAGCTGAGACAAGAGCACAGTTATGGCACTGGAAAATGTTTCAAGCACATTGTACTTTATGTATATAATGTGAAAAGCAGTTTAAATTTACTGTCTGCTGTACATCACATCATTACTCTTCTCTCTGCTGATATGGCAGTATCCCTTGCAGACTGTCTGACAGACACAAAACCATGTTTGGGACTGTCTCTAGGAAGGTTTCCATTAACCCTCAAAATGAAATTGTGAATATAAGACACGGCTAAAGAAACGTGTCAATTTTGAAAGCACTCCCATTTATCGCAAAAACGTTTTTATGCTTCTAAAGTGGAAGATGAATTGCATTTTAATGCTAAGAGCATTTCAACAACAAGCTGATAGCTTTTTCCACTTTATTGATACATATTATTTTTAAAATACATTTTTATATTTAATCTGGGTCACTCTGCATGGAAAGCAGTTAAACATTAATGCAATATTAAACTTTACATGTGAAAAAATTGATATT
>NW_024669664.1:0-226 GCF_008729295.1 Plectropomus leopardus | reverse complement strand
AAATCTTACATTACAATTAAACGCTGATACCTACCCCATGAATAATCCGTAAAATATGTAACTCAAACAACAAATCGTAAAGCCGTTTTGAAGAAACTTTCAACTGCTAACAGTAGTTGGATGTTTAAACAAGTTTGACTATGACGCAGCACTTGAATAACACCATTACTGAAACAGCAAACATAATGACAGAAAACATTGATCTCCCACAGCTGATAAGCAATAA
>NW_024669663.1:0-961 GCF_008729295.1 Plectropomus leopardus | reverse complement strand
TTAAGCCCTCACATCCCATTTTTCAGTAACTATTGCTGACTCAGTCAATTGACCACCAAAGTTGCCCTCATCTTAAAGCGAGCTGTGATAGTAGTTAAAGGGTCAAAAAGGGGTCAACTCTGTCGCATTGTTTATTAAAAGGATTTGAAACAGCAGCTGTTGTGGGACCATTTGTAGGTGAGTCACCCCATTACACAGTCTGAGACGAGCCATAAATCAAACTAACAGTCACGCAAAACCAAGCCTATCCATCTCAGCAAGTAACATGCTAGGATAATGCCTTTACCACTGTCTGGTAGCTAAAGGAGGTGGAGACAGACAGTGAACTGTCATTGACTCAGACAATATGTCCTTAAGGTTCAGAGGTCAACCATAGCTTCCTGTCCCCAGGGGAATTGGAAGTGTAACATTTAAGCCTACACCTTTGACGTAAAAATAAAGAGGATATGAAAGTAAGGAAACTATGTTTGATGTCTCAGTATCATTAAATGAATCAGCGCCACACAATGAGTAAGAGGCTACAAATGACTGCTAACAGCTAAACTGTTTTCAGACAATAATCATCATGCGTGATTATCTTGAGTGTCCTGTTGAATCAGTTGTGAATCTGTTTCTCTGTAAATGGAGTAAGTAATAATTCTTAACTACAATATGGGTTGGTGTTTGACTCTCTTACATATTCACAGAATCACTTATACCATTGAGTGACTGGCAGTCATGACATCTGTCATCTGTCACAAAATAGCCAAATATATATAAAAAAAAAAAAACTGGTGTCGGCTATCGGCCAAATTGTTATTTTAAACATTGGCATCATTCAGACTTTCGAAATCTGTGCATACTATTAATGTGTGCAGTATGAAAAAATCTTCTGAAATAGGATTTATACTAAATATAAATAATGACCCACTGATTTAACATTGCAATAAATCTCTGCAAATGTATGTATGATAATTACATT
>NW_024669662.1:0-467 GCF_008729295.1 Plectropomus leopardus | reverse complement strand
CAGTACTGTGCAAAAGTCTTAGGCCAACATAATACTTGTTGTTTTTCTGCAAGGCTATAATGACCATGCATATTTATTCCTCAGTAGTTTCTTTACTAAAATACATCCAGAACATACAGGAGATATGTGTACAGTACTAAAAATGCAAATATTTCAGAATAAAACGACTTCCCTAAGCTAAAATTGCAAGTATTTATTGTGATTCCCTTTCCACTCAGCATGTCTTGAACTCTCTTGGGCAGACAATATGAGATTTACAATACTAATCTTCTGGTGCATTTACACCAGGTTGCATTCAAGACATGTCCAACGCTCAATATTTGTTGTTCGCGCCACCTTCTGTTCTGGTTTTACGATTCCATGTTTCACACTAAATATTGACTTCAGTCTGAAGAAGCCATTTTGCTCTGATTTTTTTTTGTTGTTGTATTTTTATGTGTATCTTTATTCTTTGAATCTTAATACAG
>NW_024669661.1:0-568 GCF_008729295.1 Plectropomus leopardus | reverse complement strand
CAAGACACATCCAGACAAATCACAGGTTTATGCTTTGGCTCTCTGTTCCTGATTATTGAATACATCTCAAACAGTGAGTGTTTTAATTTGGTGCTGCCCCTGCCCTCCTCTTTTGCTCTGGCAATAATGTACGCTTTGCCTTTATTTTTTTACAGTTCATAATGATTATAATTCTGTATTGTAAGATTTAAGCAGATTCAAAAAGGAAAATATTAACACAAGTAACCTTTGGTTGACACTTATTATTAACCCCTTTGAAACCTGAAGCAATGTCACTTTTCTTTTGCTTTCACAAATATTTAACCTTTGAACCCTGAGCAAAATAGTCTGATTTCTTTCCAAAAAAGGGAAAAAAAACAATAAGCAATCTGGAAAGAAATGTTTAACAAATGGCAAGAAATTAGTAGATTTAAACAAGTAGTTTTTGATAAAGCTAGGGTAAAATGTCTGGGTGAAAAAATAAAAAAACTTGGGAAAAATGTATTCATAATTATCATTATTGCATATTTAAAATTATTGTATGGAATTATTAGAATTTTAAGTACTTTTAAAACTTTTTGTTTGTTTT
>NW_024669660.1:0-507 GCF_008729295.1 Plectropomus leopardus | reverse complement strand
ATGGAGATCAGTTCAGCATTTCCAATTTGGTGCATCAAAGCATAAGTGTAAAGACATTGTGGCAGACTGTGGTGCAAGTGACAAATAGTGACTTAAAACAGTGAAAATTAGTGGGTAAATAAATACTAAATGTTGACAGCATACATTGAACTTTGCTGCAAATTAGGCCCAAAAACGAAATGATTTTGCTGATTTTGCACTTGTTTCATGCGCTAGCGCTCTCCAAGACCAGACTTTTAGTCTGTTTAGACTTGGTATTAACATGTGTTTCAGTGATCCGATCATAAGTGGACAGCCACGTCACATCGCTGCAGGTGCTCCTACCCACCACACCAGCTTCCTTTGGTGTTTACGGATAGAGACTTTTTGTCACTTATTAGGGGGAAAGGGTTCTGCAAAACTGCTCAGGCGTTTAAAAAAATATAAGCACTGAGGAGGGACTTGTAATTTTGGCTTAAGTTAGGGATTTACAAGTTAGGAAGTTACTATTTCTTTTTTTTTTTTTAA
>NW_024669659.1:0-671 GCF_008729295.1 Plectropomus leopardus | reverse complement strand
TAATGAATATTTTAAATTATTTTTCACTCACTTAGTCTTTGTGCACCTGTGCCCCTACCCATTTGCCATGAAACTTGGAAGGATGTTATTTGTACAGTTCTGTGTACTCAATGAGTTTTATTCTTCACATATTTCTGAAGTATGTCTGTTGTGTGCTGCTGTGATGGACTAATTAGTGTCTGCCCTATCCATATTAGCTCTCCATTCATGCCAGTAAAGAGTAAGAGAGAGGCTTTCCACATTGAACAGTCTCCCCTTTGTCTGCAAGAGAAAAGTAGGCCACACATTGGAACACAGAAAGAACAGGAGAGAATATATTACAGACAGAAATACAGACAGAGAAGGAGAGATTAGGGGTAGAAAAGTTAAGACAAATGTGCATGGTGTTTGTGTGTGTTATAGCCAGTCTTTAAATGCACACACACAATCATATCAGAACACAAAGCCATAACATTTCACACAATGACAAAGTCCATGTGAAACACCTAATATAATTCAATGCGTGCGTTGCATAAACGTATAAGTGTTTCCTCACAACTTTCTCTGTAAATGATTCTCTAAATATCAGTGCAACAAGGTGATCGATGGATTCCTCGTGAACTGTAAGGACAGCACATTGCAGTAAGCCTGAGACAATGAGATGAAAGCACAAGACCTCAGCAGCCAAACTG
>NW_024669658.1:0-714 GCF_008729295.1 Plectropomus leopardus | reverse complement strand
CAACTTTACACGAGTCCTGACAGCTCGTTTAAAGGCCCAGTTTCTGATTACAGGCTGACTTTTTACAATATAGGACATTTAATTTGTGAGCGCAGTGTCAATCTTGAAATCTTTTCATACCTTATATTCTAAAATTTTTTTTTTTTATATTTTTGTGTTAAGAAGAGATTAAAATATGGCCTTATCTCAAGTCTTAGTAGACCTTATTACCGGCCTTAAACCAAATGGCCTTTCAAACCATTTTACTGTTGCGTACAATTTTTTTTCAATGTCGGAATAAAGTCATGAGAGTTTGACCTTAATTGGTGCGCGTTGCCATGATTTCATCGTTTGGTGTAACGTGAAACCGTCGAACCTGTCTTATTCAGTTTTTCTTGTCTCTGCCTTCCGACAAAATCAAACATGTTCAATATTATCGAAAGTTTATAGTTTTTACTCATGCAAATATTGAAGTTGAATATTGTCAACAACCAATAGCAGCGCTCTCTCCAGCACCAAACAGAGTAACGGGTGGGAACACATACATGAATAAGTCTCAGGTCTCTTGGAAAAGGAGGAGAAACTTTTGGATTTGTGAAGTGAGAGTCCGTGTTTCTCATGTTTGAAACACCTTTCATTCCCACGGTCTCTTTCCACTAAAATAGTGCAGCTAAGGCTGGCAGCGAGGTGAGGCGACAAAATCCGAATGTAAAGTTTGTAAACAAATACAATTTA
>NW_024669657.1:0-344 GCF_008729295.1 Plectropomus leopardus | reverse complement strand
CCATACAGTTAGCATGGTTCCCCAGGTGAGCTAGGCCTTTACCTGAACGTAACCATAGGAGTAGGACAGAAATATATCCAGCTCTAATCAGTAAATTTAAATATATATTGTCTGTAACTTCTGCTCTAATTCTCTGAACTTTAACAATTGAGGAGATGTTACTACTAGTACTTAAAATGACAACACTTTGAGCTTGGCTTCAGAATTAACTTCTCCCAAGTCTTTCGTAATTATTGCAGATCTGATCATCTTACATTTGTGAGGTTAAATTGTATAACATGTAAGGTATACATATCGTTTTTTGTTTGTTTTAGTCTTGTCTGTGTTCTATTTTGTAATTCATT
>NW_024669656.1:0-243 GCF_008729295.1 Plectropomus leopardus | reverse complement strand
GTCACAAAGAAACTGATTGATTCATTATCTATTGGTATTAAACAGCAGTTTCCAAACCTCTCCTCTAGTACCACTTGTCCTTCATATTTTAGATCTCTCCGTGCTGCAACACAGCTGAATTAAATCATTCGTCATCAAGTTGCTTCAGGAGTTCAAAACTAGTTGATGATTTGAATCAGCTGTGTCTAGACATCTAAAACATGCAGGACAGGTGCTATTAGAAGAGAGGTTTGGAAAGTGCTG
>NW_024669655.1:0-1105 GCF_008729295.1 Plectropomus leopardus | reverse complement strand
TCACCATTAACCACCTCACCGGCAGAGCTCGCTTGTGGGGAACGGCGGAATGGGAGAGAGGCACGCCAGCTTGTTCCTCCTTCCAGTCCTTCGCGGAGGAACTACGAAAGGTTTTCGGACCAGTACCAGCAGGACCTGACGCCACTGGGGGTCTTCTGAGCCAGAGACAGGGGAACCGAACGGTCGCTGATTTCGCCATCGACTTCAGAACCCGGGCTCGACCGAGTGAGTGGAACATGGCGGCTCAATGCGACGCCTTCCTCAACGGGCTAGCTCCGTACATTAAAGACGAGCTGGTTTCGTTCGACCTCCCCAACTCATTGATTGGCTTGATCGAACTGACCACGAGGCTAGACAGGCGGATTCAAGCCAGAAGGAGAGAGCAACATTTGGAGGGGGCTGAACACCGTTTCTCCGTTCATCATCATGGGCCACCTGCTAACCCCGGTCTCCATTCTGAACCCACCTCAGGAGCCGAACCCATGCAGGTGGGCCGCACCGGTTTGTCACCAGACGAACGGGAGAGACGACGTCGCGGGAACCTCTGCCTCTACTGTGGCCAGGCCGGCCATTTTGTTTCACGGTGTCCAGTAAAAGGGAGGGCTCAGCGGTAGATGGGGGCATCCTGCTGAGCCGATCATTGAACTCTGCCCCCTACCAACGACCCCTGTTCCATGTCCAGCTTCTGTTGGGTGAGGGGTCCCACACTCTCGCCTCCTTCATAGACTCTGGAGCTGATGTTAACCTCATCGATGAGGAACTCGCTCGGCAGCTGGAGATCGAGCTGGACCCTCTGCCCCGTCCTGTTCCGGCCAGCGCACTAGACGGCCACCTCCTGGGAAGGGTCACCCACCAGACTACGCCCATCTCCATGCTCCTGCTAGGCACACACCTGGAGACCATCCGTTTTCATGTGCTGAGGTCTCCTGATCTTCCCCTGATCCTTGGGTACCCCTGGCTGCGTCAGCATAACCCCCACATCGACTGGTCTACGGGGTCCATTTTGGGGTGGAGTCCTTCGTGCCATCAGGTCTGCCTTCAACAGACGGTCACGCCAATGCCAGCTCCCTGTTCCAGTTCCTGCTCCTCGCCAGATCTCTCTATG
>NW_024669654.1:0-929 GCF_008729295.1 Plectropomus leopardus | reverse complement strand
ACAGATATGACTCCAAATTAAATCACTAGCATAATATGGTAGCGGCCGCATCAGAGACATTTTGTCTTCATTTTTGTAGAATAAGAGTAAGTTGAGATATGCCCTCCATCCAGTCTATGGCAGTGGTTCCCAACTGGTCCAGCCACAGGTCCAGATTTGCCCTAAGTTATTAGTTCAAGGTCCAGACATTAGATAAATTACCACATATTCAATTTATTTCACGAAATGTCAACATGTTGGCTTAGAACACAAAGCAATACAACATATCGCAAGAATAAACAGAAGTGGCACTTCAAAAATAAAAGCTGTGTGCTGGAAATTCTCTGCACTTATAAGTAAGGTGCATTTTTTTTTACAAATTTGACACGTTCTTAAGTCACTTGCAGTCCATTTAGAATGGACCCATTTCCCACTTTTGGACCTTGATCCATCAGTTAGGAAGCACTGGTCTGGACGCAGTGGACACAATAATGCAAAATGATTGATATGAGTTTATGAAATATTGCACGATGCACGACTGTACGATGCCAGGTGTGTTTTTCTTTCTAGTCTGACTAGAATAGAGAATTTAGAGTCCTGAGAACTTAGAGCAAGCTTGGAGGTAAATGAGAAAGAGGGGGACGGAGTGGGAACCTGGGCCAAGAGGAAATGAGGGGAGGAGGAGACTGAAAAAGGGGTTGTGTTACTTGACGAAGGATTGTGTAAGACAGCACTACGCCAAAGACTGATAAGGTGCAGCTGTTGAAGGACCAAAAGAGCTAAAAAAATGGTGGGTGAGACGCAGAGATACTAAAGACACAGTTAAACACGTTCACATTTATTGTGCTGATGAGCTCAATAAAATCCTCTCAGTCAGCCATCCCTGCTCACTCTCAAAATGGGCAAAGCTGGACATTTTTGAGTGTAAAAAACAAAAATATTCTGTGCAT
>NW_024669653.1:0-852 GCF_008729295.1 Plectropomus leopardus | reverse complement strand
TTACTCCTTACTCCTGGATTATCTTCTAGAGTAGCCTCATTCCATCCGAACACAAACAACGAGTTCTACGAGAGCAGCTTTCACACACTTCAAGAGGATTTCCACTTAACTTCAGCAAATCCAGCTCCTTTCATCTCCCTATAGCGGCTTCTATCAGCAGAAACAAGGCAGTAGTTGCATTGTATAGAGTCCTTACCTTTGCAAAGAGGTTGAAACATCCCAGTTTGCTGACAATGCAGTGCACCTCAGGAAGCCTCTTCCCTTTTCCAATAGGCTTTAAGACACATACAGTTTCATGTCATAAAGCAGGTAAAAACAGAGGTTACTGCCAAATAATACTTCAAAAATACTTTTCCAATTTTAATGCTATTACTTGTATTTTCTATGATAACTTTGTATATAGGAGAAAAAAAACATAAAAGTCTAAAGCCCTTTATGATAGAAGGACTTATCTACCCACAAAGCAAAATATAAAACTCTTCATGTTAAAATTGTCCTAACTGTCCACACCAAAGACAAAAAAACAAAGCTTAACGAGACAACTACAATATGTTCACAATGATTTTAAAAAATTTTAAAAAACAAAATAAAAACTGCAGATACCACATTATTTCAACCTAAAAAAGTGCATTTTGAAAAGTTGCTTAAAAAGACCTAAAAGCAGTTCTCCTTGTGAGGCAAAAGAAAGAGGGAAATGATGAAATTCTTCTTGCACTCTGTCATCAATTCAGAAGTGGTTTATGGTCTGTGATTCACATGTACTGATTCACATCTCCACCGAGATGTTGAGTAAGCATGTGGCGGGCTGCCATGTCACACACACACACACACACACACACACACACACACACA
>NW_024669652.1:0-372 GCF_008729295.1 Plectropomus leopardus | reverse complement strand
ATTTTAGCCAAAAGTTTACACTCAGTACACTGGGAGCGCTAAAAAAATCGCATTATTTTGCATG
Organism: Plectropomus leopardus; assembly: GCF_008729295.1. Taxonomy (NCBI): domain Eukaryota; kingdom Metazoa; phylum Chordata; class Actinopteri; order Perciformes; family Serranidae; genus Plectropomus; species Plectropomus leopardus. Next base: position 308 of record NW_024669652.1, on the reverse strand, counting down.
TGCACAGACTTTCTTCTGTATTTCTGCAGTGAAACCCTTCGCTTCGGCCCGTGTGTCGGTAGATGTCGCCTCCGTGCTGCGTCTGTCCTGCGGGAGCAGCTCGGTTAGCTCCCGGTTAGCTTAGCTCATTTAAACTCCTGAGTGTGTCAGTGTGTCGGGCTCCTGTTTGTTATCATGAAGTAGGACGCGGACTCATCCACAGCGGCTAAAACCGGCGGAAACTTTCTGCTTTTACACCCCGAAAAAAACCTTCACCGCAATTACCGAATCACACAAATAAAAGTGATTTCTCCGGAGAGTAAACGTCC
>NW_024669651.1:0-441 GCF_008729295.1 Plectropomus leopardus | reverse complement strand
TACAGACTGAGAGTAAAGATCGTATGAAAGACGCCACTAGAATATCAGACACAAGTGGCATGTGATTATTTTCTGTTACATTTTCAAAATGCTCACACAAAGTCAATTCTTGGTAAATGACGACAGCAAAAATTGACAGCCTCCATTGTCACACTTGCTTTTGATAAACTGGTCTATGGTTTTATTTTGGGTATTTGATGCATGCACACACACTAAGCAGGAAATGTTTTTTGTTGAACTGCCACTGAAACACACATAACTTGTACTGGTTGCCCCAATGATTGTTAAAAATACAAATTTACTGAACTGGAAAGAGAGAAAAGACCTCTTTACACCCCAGTGGCTCATCTGCTATGTGTACATTTCAAAAGAAAGACAAAAAGCTTTAAAAAAAACAACAACATGGATACATTTTACAGACATTAGGCCCCCATCTAACAC
>NW_024669650.1:0-523 GCF_008729295.1 Plectropomus leopardus | reverse complement strand
AACATGTGATAAATGGACAGGCGTAGCGCTTTCACGTCGTCCTCAGCTGAGAGTCCCTGTTTAAATTTATGTGTTTTTGGCGGAAGCTCATGGCTAACATTAACTTAAGTTAACTCACTAGCTAATTAGCTAACCTTACTGCATGTCAGTTATGCAAATATAAGCATCATTTGTCACAATGTTTGATTAAACTTCGCAATTTTATAACGTAACTTACACTGGGAGTAGGAAAGGCAACCTTTTTTTTTACTTTAAAAAAAGGAGTCACTTTATAATATAGCTAACGTTAGTTTACTACTAGAGAGAGACTAGCTTGCTAACCGGAGCAAGTCTAGCTTAAGTTTTCATCTTTTAACATTTAAACGTTGTATTGAGCAAATTTGATGTCCCTACTTTTCTGACAGCCTACATTTTCGAGGCTATTCCCTCCTCCAAAATCTTTAAATTCAGTTTACCATTCTGACAAAAAGTTTTTTTTTTTTTACAGTGCAGCGTCTGTATTTAGCTGACACGTGTCATTGTG
>NW_024669649.1:0-892 GCF_008729295.1 Plectropomus leopardus | reverse complement strand
TAGCTACCGGTTGCTAGCTGGCTAGCTAATAATGCTTGCAACACAAAACTACTACTGTATGTAGATACAGTATGTACTATATAGAGGTGCATATATTTTTTATGACTACAGCTATAATATATAATCTACCTAAATAATATTTTAGGTAGGGTGTCCTAAGGATTTAACTTCACATTTTTACCTCAAACAACAATACTTTATCATTTTCTCAAAACCAATTTAATTACTCTCCCATAAACCTCCCATCAACTTAGCTTTTAATGCACAGCTTAATAAAAATACCCAGATTACAAATATTTAATGTACTGTAACTTAAAATAGTTTTGGTGGAATGCATCTTGAGAATTCAGCAGTTCAGAAGAAATTCAATACATGTGCTGAAACTAGATTTAGCGACATCTTCTGGTTTAGAAAAAGGAAGAAACAGTTCCAAGGACTCACAAAACAGTTGCTGAAGCAACCTATAGTGCAAATGCCCACAAAGTATGGAATACTCTGCCACAGCATGTTCGACAATCAGATTCTGTGAGCATCTTTAAGAAACACCTAAAAACGCACCCTTTAACTCTGGCAGTGATTAAGCTGTAAGTGATAAAGGGATGTTTATTTCCAATATTTTATCTGTTGTTGAGCACCTCAGAATAGCACCCTGCTTGTTTACCAGTTCAGTTTATTGTTATTATCAGTTTGGCTGAAATCTCAGATGCATTTCAGATACAACCTTTATTAAAAAAAAATATTCAGTGGATTTATAGTAAAACAACAACATCAACAACGACAATGAGAAAACATCACCAAATTTCTCCTGTGATAAAAAAGACAGTTTTACCAACTTGACAGAGCCATTGCTGTGTTAGGATTGATGCTCTGGCACAGCCCTGCATGGAAAAGG
>NW_024669648.1:0-508 GCF_008729295.1 Plectropomus leopardus | reverse complement strand
TTTTTTTTTTTGGTATTTTATTGTCTGAGTTTTGTCTTTTTTCTGATTTATTTCCTGTTGGACATAATGGGGTCATGTTGTTTTTGTTGTTCTACTAGTGTGTACATCCACATTTAATGGGACTAAGATGCCCAGATGCCCCTAGAATTGTTTTGGGAGCAGGGACACAATCTCTGTACCTCTGTCCACTGAGCCGCCCCAGCCCCATCTTGTCCATCTTTATATACAGTTTGTGTCAGACGATCACAACGGGATTGCCCCATTACACTGTACTGTAGATGTATTTGTTCTGTCTTTATTGTCAGTGTAGCACAACATGGCACTGTTAATTAAGGAATGGATGAATTGAAGTCCGTTATGTTGTTGGGATATGTGCGATGCTTTTGTAATGACAGTAGAGTAATTTTATTTTGGCATTTCCTTGCCTCTGTACCCTAAAACTGACATGAGACTTAGTCTTGGCTAACATGGCTAGCGTTAGTCTAGCCACCATAGCCAGTCTGACTAA
>NW_024669647.1:0-585 GCF_008729295.1 Plectropomus leopardus | reverse complement strand
GGACAAGAGAGAGCGCCGCTTCTATCAGGGCGCCACCTTGACATACACGCTGCTATTCTGAATTTGCTGGGTGAGACCTGATAAGGGTTACTGTGATTTTATGGTTTTATATTTTTGATACCTTGTTTGTGTAAATATGAAGTGATAAGCGACAGTTCCTCTGGAAATCTAATTTATTTTCTGGCACAGTTTTGTTCCTGTCATTTTTTACGTGAAGATCTTAATCCTTTTCCACTTCGTGTCTTGTTTCTTTCCAGATGAAGGAAAGCTGCAGGATGCCATCAGAGCATCTCAGTTGTGTTTTCGACTGCTGGAGACAAGCGTGAGAGATGAACTGAGGAGACTGCTGGCCTTTATGGCGACAGCAGCTCACCCAGATTCTTGCCGTCTTCAGAAACAGGTAGTTAACTGCTTGCAGCTCTCACTTTTTATACACACTTGTCACAATAACATATACAATAATAAAATGTAGCTCTAAACGTAGTATGTGTTTACTGACAGAGTCCGACATACTTGTGTCTTCATAGCCTTCTGAATTTATCGTTGACTTTCTCCTGTGTTCCCTTTCAGATTGATAACAGGGCC
>NW_024669646.1:0-474 GCF_008729295.1 Plectropomus leopardus | reverse complement strand
AAAAATGTATTAAACACCATCAGTTTGTAGCAGTATTGTGTGACACTGCATGCACTAATACTACACAACTGTCAGTCTGCAGCTGTCTCCTGTGCTGGCCTGTTGTACCTGTATGGAGTGTCCAGTTGGGTTGAGGGGAAACCTGAAGGTCTCGTTGAAAGAGGGCTCTCTGTCATGTCGACAAACTCTGGTCTTCTTCTTGATGATCCTCTTCTGAGTGGCTACATTTACCACATACAACTTCACATACAGGTCTGAAGGCAAACAGATAAATGATGAATATCAATTAGTATTTACATCTTTTCATGTGCATATTGGTGCTGTAATTTCTTTCTTGTAAAGCACGTTGGGCTGCACATTTGTAACATGGTGGTTTAACCATTTGATGAAATGACCCAGAAATTAGGAGGAAAGTAGGAAATTAGTAGGAAATTAGGAGGAAAGTAGTTAAAAGTACCCCCCCCCCCCCCCCCC
>NW_024669645.1:0-824 GCF_008729295.1 Plectropomus leopardus | reverse complement strand
AACAAAAATAATCTTTTATCTTGCAGTTAATAACCCTTCAATGTCCTGATGTAGAATTTTCTCCTTTTTTGCATATTTTAATTTCATGGAGCTATAATAACAAAAATCAATGGTGTTGTAATTTTTTTAACAGATGCCATATATTTTTTTAATGTAGGCCTCTGCCAAATGTTTTAGACATCTTTTCATGGTCTTTGTAAACATGCTGTTACAATGCTTGTAACATGTTAGATACCAACATGTCAAATACTTTCCATGGAATTAGTTGTGTTAACAGTCCTTTTCACAACTGTATTCTAGATATTTACCACTGCACTGCTTTGAAAACATCTCAGAAATGGCAAAAAAATAGACTGATATATTTTTTTCATCAAGTATATAACTGAGGAACATGAATTACATTGTATTAACAGGAGTGAATATTTATCCTTATTTTATTTCATAAAATTTGTGAATTTATTATGCTAGACTCACTACCTTTACCATAAAAGGTCAATAATACACATATACAACATGAAATGTATTATTTAACAACAATTAAAAACTTTATTTATATCTGAAAAAATAGTCAGTTTTAATTTCATTCGTTTAGTTTCACCGCTTTAACCCTTGAAGGGCCAAAGCATGTTTTGGCATGTTTTTAAAAAAAAATTAATCGACCTTTATTAGATTTTTATTTTTTGTTGTTACATATAAATCTGTCTATTAGGGCCTCTGAAACTGGAATATGATGAAAAAAGTATACCTATATAGTATATATATATAGTGAGAGAGAGATAGATAAGATAAGATAAGATAAGATAAGATAAGATAAGATAAGATAG
>NW_024669644.1:0-2434 GCF_008729295.1 Plectropomus leopardus | reverse complement strand
GGTTAGGGTTAGGGTCAGGGGTTAGGGTTAGGGTTAGGGTAGGGTAGGGTTAAGGTTAGGGTTAGGGGTTGGGGTTAGGATGGGGGGTTAGGTTTAGGGTTAGGGCCCTGGATTTAGGCGTCAAAAGGGAAATATAATCCATCAGTATGACACTAATATTAGTATAATAAAATTATTAAAAAATATTATTCAGTCCCTAAAATATATTCTCTCATTTAGACCTTGTGGATAAATTGTACCTAATTTGTGGATCCAGTCTCTCTCTGCTCTACGTCTTTGTTGTATGGACCAATTTGGATTACATTGTAGTATAAGGGCCTGTACCGAGTCCCAACCATGGGAAATAAAATGTGCTACCACATGGCGGTCTGTGTTTTTTTGTTTAATTATATTATGTTTATGGCTGGTGAATCTAACTTGAATTGTTAGTCCGGTTTCACCCACATATTTCTTATTACATTGTTTACATTTGATCAAATACACGCAATTTTTAGTATGAATATTTCCTTGGGTGGCCGTTGTAAACACTTTCTGGAGGGAGGAATCATAAACATATTTAATTTGTTTGAAATAATTATTATTTCTATCAATTTGAGAGGTTTTATGTGATCTGAGTTTTGCTCGGACTAAATGGTCCTGTAGACTTTTATTTTTTCTATAGGCAGCGATTATTTTTATATCTAATTGAAGGTTATTTGAATTAATAATATGCTCTAAATTATTTTTAATTTTTTTAACTAGGGATACAGATGAAGGGGAGTAAGTTGTTACGAAGGGGAGGGCCGTAGTAATTGTGATGGGCTTGGTTTGTAAATAAAGTCTAAAACACTTCCTAAGGAAAGTCCTGGAGTACCCTCTGCTGGACAAAGCGCGAAACAGCACCCTGGTGGCCGCAAGAAAATCCTGTTTCTGTGTGCAGATTCTATGGAATCTGAGAAGCTGTGATTTAATTAAACCACTGAAAGTGTGTTTGGGGTGGTGACTACTTTTATGTAAAAGAGCATGGGTGTCAGTTTCTTTGAAAAATACTTTTATGTCCAATTTGTGTTCCGTGGCGAATTTGGGTCCTTTAAATGTGGTCGTATCTAGAAAATCAATTGAGTTATTATTGGTGGTGGCTTTTAATTTTATAGATGGATTATGGTTATTTAGGGTGTTTAAAAAATTGTCAAATTCTCCAGCAGAGTGAGTCCAGACTCCCCATATATCATCCAGGTATCTAAAGTAATATAAGGGTTTAATGTTGCATTTATCAAGCGCTGCTGTCTCCCAAGCTGCCATAAATATGTCGGCATATGCCGGTGCGAATTTTTTGCCCATGGCTGTTCCCTTTATTTGGAGGTAAAATTCGTCGTTAAATTCAAAATCATTTTTAGTTAGATTGATTTCTAATAATTTAATTAGTTCTTTGTCTGGTCTATTTTTGACATAATTTTTTTGGAAAATATTTTTTATGGCTTGTATGCCCTCAACTGTATCTATATTGGTATATAAACTATCTACATCTATGGTGAAAAGAATGGAATGTTGTGGGATAATTAGGTTTTTAATTTTATCTATAAAGTCATATGTATCTTTAATATAGCTATTATGTAGTTTGGCTAGTGGGTTAATGAAATAATCAATAAATTCCGCTGACCTATAAGTTTCACTATTGCAATCCGATACTATGGGGCGTCCTGGTGGGATTTCAAAGGGTTTGGGCCATTTGCTGGGATCTTTGTGGATTTTCGGAAGTAAATAAAATCGTCTAGGCCTTGGTTCTGTATCGCCAATTAAATAATTCCTTTGTTTCGCATTAATTAGTTTTTTGTCATAAATTTTTTGGAAAATGTCTGTAATTTCTGTTAACGTCTCCATGTAAATCGGTTTATTTAATTTGGAATAATACTTTTTGTTTTCTAATTGTTTATGACCCTCCCATAAATATTGTGTTCTGTCCATAACAACGACCATGCTGCCTTTATCGGCTGGTTTGATGATAATGTCCGGGTTATTAATTAAATCTTTAAGGGCGGCCTTTTCTTCTGGGGTTAGGTTAGGTCGTATGCTCTTGATGTGAAACGAATTTTCAAAGTATGCCAGGTCTAATTGGATTAGGTTTTTGACATACTCTGGGAGTTGCAGTTCAGGGGGAGTCCAACTTGAGGATGACGTAAAGGGTTGTTTTTGGGTGGATTTGTTATCCCCATGATAGGCCCATAATTTCAACCGTCTATGGTAATTTTGGATGTCTAACCTGGCCTGTGGTGTCAAATTTTTGTTACTCATAGTGGTTGGGATAAAGTTAAGTCCCCTATTTAGCAGAGAGAGCTGTTGGGTTGTGAGTGTAATTTTTTTGGCTAAAATCAACACATTTTTGAACCCCTCCTGATAAAACAGGCTTGTGGGGTCTTTTAGTTTAAACAGTTTTTCCAGTGGGTTAGGATGTTGG
>NW_024669643.1:0-525 GCF_008729295.1 Plectropomus leopardus | reverse complement strand
CCTGACATCATCCAACGTATTTGTGATTGAATAAGTTATTTTGCCGTTAGATCCCTGATCTGCATCTGAGGCTGTAACAATAGCGACAACTGTTCCTTTAGGTGAGTTTTCAGTAACTGTGGCCTTGTATATTTGTTGTGTGAAAACGGGGGCATTATCATTAGCATCTAAAACTGTAATGAGAATCAGCATCGTTCCTGACATCTGCGGCTCTCCTCCATCTACAGCCGTCAACACGAGAGATATTTGCTCTTGTTTCTCTCTGTCTAAAGGCTTCTGTAAAACCATCTCTATGTTTTTATTCCCATTAGCGTTATTGTGGACTTTCAAGACAAAATTGTCGGTTGGTTTTAATTCGTACCTTTGAAGATCATTGACTCCCACGTCAAGATCCACAGCCCTTTCCAGCACAAATTTTGCCCCGGTGTTCGCTGACTCACTGATTTTAAATTTGATTTCCCCTTCTTCAAATGTTGGCGCATTATCATTGATATCTGTGATCTGGACAGTAACGCTGTAAAATTC
>NW_024669642.1:0-902 GCF_008729295.1 Plectropomus leopardus | reverse complement strand
AAAAAGCAAACTTTTTTCTTTTTTGTTTTTAACAATATTGCAATGTACGATATGACATTATTGATCAAATAATATTATTATTATATGAGTCTGCAAATTTTATGATATTATTCTTCAGGTTATTACATAATTAGGCTTTATAACTTAAGATTATGTGCAAATTTTATTGCAGTTTCAGGTGTTTTTACATTTTCATTATATGTATTTATTATTGAGTGATACAAGCCTTTTTCTTGTCCGTAATTATAGGATGATGAGGACGTGTTCTGGTGGCTCCAGCTACAGTTTCTGTAGAAAGCTGTGATATCAGCCAACAGCTGAGTGGAGACATTCTGCAGTTGTCACTAACCTGCCCACCAGGAAAATGCAGAGCCCAGTCAGCAGGAACGCCACGAGGATGCCCACCCACATGTCCGTGGAGAAAGGTGACAGCAGGCTGAAGCTGCTCTCCTCTGCGTCTTTACGCAGGATGAAGCCAATTCCTGTCTGCATAAAGGGGGTGCTCATGTCCACATACTGCTCTCTGACTGCAGTGAGGGTCAGCGGGGCCACGGCCAGGTCAGCCTCCTGATGGAGGGCAGAGGTACACACACTCACATTCACATGTACAGGAACTCATGTGGTGACACAGGACAAAGTGATAAGCAACATGGAGTTTTGAACATCACTCATATGATGCAGGGTTTGTTAGTAGCTGGTGTGATGTCATTTCTAATGTGACAGTTGGCATCCTAAACACTGCATGTAACACGGTGTCTAGAAAAACAAATCTTACGAAATTGTATTCAGTTTTTGTTTCGCTGCCCTGTGTACAATGACTCGAGAAATGTACTTTTTACTAAAATGTCGTCAATCTATGCCGATTTCTTTTGGTTGAATGAACATGAACTTGAGTTGTCCTT
>NW_024669641.1:0-518 GCF_008729295.1 Plectropomus leopardus | reverse complement strand
CCTTTCAAATACAAGCAACACACAAAAACAATGTCTCTGGCCATGTACAGGAGAATGTCGGGATTATTTTAAAATTGCGTTTAAGTAGTTTTTATCTGACAATATGCAATCATTCTAATGCCTCAGCTTTACCCAAATTCACATTACAAAGCTCACGTATGTCCCCCAGATGTTCAGAACAGAAACTAAAGTATGGCCACACACTAAATCAATCGCTGCCCAACAGCACGAGTTTAGAGACCCGTTCATGGGGAAAAAGCAGTGAAATCTACCCTTTTTGCATTTTCACAAAGAGAATAGAGGTTTCACAAATCTGTACGTGTGTTGTCAGTGTGTAATGTTTAGCCTCTCTCAAATAATGCAGTCCATGTTTGGCATGTCTAATTGGTTTTGACAGAGACCCGGTCCAATGTGGTCTAATTTTGGAAAAAAAGCAGTGAAATCTTCCTGCATTTTTACAACTTTAGCCTCTCTAGGATAATCTAGTCCAGATTTGACCTAGGTATAGTGGTTTACAA
>NW_024669640.1:0-641 GCF_008729295.1 Plectropomus leopardus | reverse complement strand
GAGAAGAGAAAACAAAAAGAGGTCACTCTGTTAGATATGATAACTATCATTTAGGGCAAATGTAATGATTGATTCATTTATGTATCAGATTTCACAAATGAGATTCTGTTGAAAGTTGCCTCTACAGCTTCCAAATGCCAAGCAAATAAATAATATTAAGTGGCAGGATTTGATTAGTATTCACTTCCTCCTACTCCTTTTTGGATATGAAATACTTATATTTGTTGACTGAAAATGTCCAGTGGGCATTCTGTTGTTTGTTTTTGCTTCTATTTAATTGTGTTGTATTATTTTATTTGCTGTGTTCGAAATAAAGATCTAACTGACTAACTTATATTGCAAAAATATGCAATAGTGCAAATTATGCCAGTTATAATAAATAAAAGGATGCACCAATGCAGGGTTTTTTTCAGATCTTTCACTTCCATGTTCTTTACAAACTGTGCACTATAATGAACCATTATTATTATAAAATCTCTAACTGATTTTGTTTCAATTTTGCTTTAATTTATAAGGCCCAATATCAAAAAATCATGATTTTCCACAAAGGGCTTTACAACATACAACATCCCTCTGTCCTTGGCCCCTCACAGCCTGAGGAAGAGCAATTGAGGAGGGATCCTCACAACACATCACAACAT
>NW_024669639.1:0-447 GCF_008729295.1 Plectropomus leopardus | reverse complement strand
CATGCTTCCATATTATGCACTAGGTATCCTTCTGCGTCTGCCCTGCATGTGCTTATCTTAAGGCAACAAAAGCACATGGCAACCAACGCTGGGACATCAGCAAACGCACACACTGAAACGGATGTTTAGGATGAGAGACAGGAGGCACAAGGTAAGGTGTAGAGAGCAAAACATCATGTTCGGATGGGAAACGAACACCGGACTCCCGCATGAAAGTCTGGGGTTTGTTTGATCCATCCATGCCTGACCTATAGGCTCCCTCACACTCTTTATATTGTATTGTTACTGGAAGCCTTATAACCTGACACTGTCCAGCAGCGTTTCATGCTGGCGCAAAAGCTGGCTTTTGGCGCTGCGATATTACGCCAAAAACACTGTCAAAGGGGCGGTATTTGAAAGTTGAAAGTTTGAAAGTTTGAAATGAGAGCGGGCTGATTGTGGATGTTA
>NW_024669638.1:0-504 GCF_008729295.1 Plectropomus leopardus | reverse complement strand
CAGCAGATCCACACTTACTTCTGTGTGGTGATACAGTTGGTTGGTGTAGCTCAGTGAAAAGAAAATAGTTCCTACATGAAGCTGCTAACAACAACGTCTGTGGATTATCTTGAGTAACTGGGTCATGATTTCTGGAAAGAAACATTGCTGTTGAGTTTTTCAAATGTCTTTTCTGGCACTTTAGGCACAAAAACCATCTGCCATTTAGTTCCTTTATATTCAAGAGAAGGCAGATATCTCTACAGCCAATCTCTTCAACACTCTGCAACTCACACCAAGACAATCTAGATTTATAAATAGCACTAACGGTAGGAGGAAAAATATGTATTAATATTTTGATTTTGGGGCTAACTGTCCCTTTAATAAGCAGTGTTTTTTGAGTAAGAAGTAAGAAGTAGAAGTAAGTGCTACACTTTTGTACCTCAAGCATGTAATGGGGAGAAGTTCAGGAAAGATTGCAGGCTTACAGAGTACAGGACGGTCCTTAACCAAGTGCTTTCAGTG
>NW_024669637.1:0-627 GCF_008729295.1 Plectropomus leopardus | reverse complement strand
TTTGGCAATTTTTTTTTTTTTAATATTTTGTGATTTTAATAGAAAACGAAAATGTTGTATAATTCATTTTCTTCTTTTTTTAAAAAAAGTTTTTGGCAGTGTTTTTTTCTTTAAAGTCTTGGCAGTTTTTTGGAAAACTTTAAGGCTGGATTGGAGGGTATGTTTTCTTGAAAACTATTGTGATTTTTTTTAAAATTATTTTTGGCAATTTTTATAGAAGAAAAAATTAGTGATTTATTTTTCTTTTCTTTTTTTTCTTTTTTTGGGGAGATTTTTTATAGAATTTATTTTTATTATTTTTTTCAAGGAACAATTATTTTCTGTTGTTTTTTCTTAAATTTTTGGAAGGCATGTTTTCCTTTAAAAATCTCCAAAATGACAGCATTTATCACAGCCAGCAAGTGTGAAAAAATAAATTGTTGATGGGCTTTTAAATTTCCGACGGTCACAGTTCCCAGTGTGAATCCTTTTATTTTTACTGTGAATCAGAAAATGGGCGGCGGGGCCTTTGGGCACCCTGTCGGGGCCCAGGTTCGGTCCTCGGGCTGTGCGTTTGGTTTTGGGAGCAGGGCTCATACAGTGATGATGATGAAGATGAAGGCTGCATGTGTCTGTGCTTCACGGCTG
>NW_024669636.1:0-442 GCF_008729295.1 Plectropomus leopardus | reverse complement strand
TCTGTTGTCCAAACAAATATGACACTTAAATGTTTGATGCATGTGGCTCTCTTAAACTGTTTCTTCTGCTCCTCCTCCTCTTCTTCCTCTCTGTTTTGTAACTCTGATTGATGTCTGACCATGACAGTGTTCAATATGGATCTGAAGCTGCACAGCAAAAAAACCTTTTAGCTGTATTAAACTGTCAAGACGTCACACATTATGCAGCTCAGAATTGTAACATGCAGCCTGAGAGTGCGAGGGAGTTCAGTGGAAGAGTGTCCTTCCTTTTGTGATTCTGTCTGGTTACTTTCTCTGCGTTGTCTGTTGCTTTCTCTTTCTCATTTGCTCTTTGAAAAGTGTTGGGTGGTCTAGAAAAATATGTGAATAAATGATGATGTTAAAGAAGAATGTCTTAGTCATTCATGTTATTCATGTGGTTGATGGTGATTTGGTGTCCTGA
>NW_024669635.1:0-571 GCF_008729295.1 Plectropomus leopardus | reverse complement strand
TATGCCGGACTGAAGAAGGCATATTCAATCTTATTGCTACCAATGAGAAATACGTAATTAAACTTGTTTATTGAAATATCATTTTAGGTAAGACTGTCAAGAGTTCCCTCAAGTTGTGATTCCTATTCATACAGGCTGGAGCCATAGTTTTTCAGAGCAGCTGTTCACGTTCCCTTTTCATGTTTGAAATCTGCCTGTGCATGAATGAAACAGAATAAGTTGCTAATTACTGTACGGAAAAGTTGAGGCACAATACTTGATATTTATCATATAAATTTATGTAGTAGCACCCTGGTATTTCACTGGGTAGAACAGGAAACATCAAGTCCTCACTGTAGCGGCCCAGGTTCGAGTCTGGCCCAGGTCCTTTGCTGCATGTCATTCCCTCTCTCTCTCTTGCTTTTCCCTTTCCCTATCAAAAAAACAAAAAAAATCACTGCATTAAACCCTGCAAGAATCAGGCACAATAACACAGCATTGTTATTATTTGTTAATATGTTAACAATTATTATGTTAATATAGTTATGTTAAAAGCCGAACTGAATTTACTCTGCAAAAATGTAACAAAATG
>NW_024669634.1:0-681 GCF_008729295.1 Plectropomus leopardus | reverse complement strand
CTATTGGTTATCCATCGTCTGTTGGAATACCAGAGCAGAATACCAGAATACGTTTACATGCACAAAATAGTCTGAATTTTGGCCTTTTTCTGAAAAAACAAACAAAAAACCCTCTAATATTCCTATTAGGCTGTTTACATGTCAAGCATGGTCTGATAACATGCCCTGACATGTCATTTACCGTGTCAAAATAACTTGCCATGTTGTTTCTTTGCATCAAAACAGGATTTTTTTTTCAGTTTCCTACCCTCAACAGACTTGTTTAACTCCCTCTTTCTATCCTGCACCTTCATGAAAAGGTCAGTGCTGCAATATGTGCATATATTCAAAAACCTGTTGTTTAAAAGCGGGTGTGTTTCTACTTCTGACCAGAAATGTGAGGTTTTCTCTTGTATAAATCAATGCACCACAGCTTTTTGTTGACTTGGTTTGTAAACAAAGTATCCATGACAACGCACAGCACCGACCATAAACAGACGAGAGGCTGCGTGTCGCAAACTACTGTAAGAAGGACCACAGTTGCGATTAATATTTCAAATTGGCTGTATACATGCCCAATTACTGCTCCTAAAACCTGAATAACACCATCATATCCCGCATGTCTTAATCAGAAAATGCTGAAATTCAGCAAACAGCCTGATTTCTGAATATTTAAATGGGATATGCTGTTTATGTGACTGT
>NW_024669633.1:0-1412 GCF_008729295.1 Plectropomus leopardus | reverse complement strand
ATCTTAAAATCATTACACTGTCAGAATACAGTATATAAAAATATTTTCAAAGTCACTGAAAATGTCCTTAAAAAGTCACAGTATGGACTTCCAGTTAAGGCGGCATAGTGGAATGCAGCGGTAGACGGTCGCTCCATACCAGTCGGTTGCAAAACTAAATAATACTTGAGATATTAATACTTCAGAGGCTGTGTTCCGTTACAATAAAAGGAGCGAAGACAAATAGAGGACAAAAAAGTGCACAGAGAGCAGGGAATATAACGCAACCGTCGTTACAACCCTCACCCGACTCAGAAGACTCCGAGGAGGAAGAAAATGGTGACACGACAAAGCTAACTGGGAAAACTCAAGCTGGCGACATACTTCAAGAATTAACGTCTGTTACCAAAAACCTGCGGGATTTCAAACGCGAAATGCAAATTACTCTTAAAGACTTTCAAGCCGACCTCAGAAGAGACGTAAGAGAAGAGTTGAAGACTACATTCAAAGAGGATATTAGCCAGAAGCTAACCGAAACTGCCACTACACTACAAGCTATTAGCGCAGCTGAAACACGCATATCAGACCTCGAAGCCAGCGGTCCGGTAGCGAAAGACGCCCTCCTGTTGCTTCTTAATCAACACAGTAAGATGCAAGAAAAACTGACCGACTTAGAGAATAGATCCAGAAGAAATGACATACGGCTCTAGGGGTACCAGAAAATACAGAGGGCACTTCAATGATGGATTTTGTCAACAATCTGCTCACCACCGAACTTACCCTGCCAGAAGGAGTCAAATTAGAGATCCAGAGAGCACACAGAGCACTAGTCGCAAAACCCGACCCAAACTCACCACCCAGGTCCGTTATTGTGAACTTTTTACGATTCGAAATCAAAGAGATGGTGCTAAAGACATCATGGAAAAAGCAGGTGTGTGTGGATGAAAAACAGATTTTCTTTGACCACGACTACTCGAATGAAGTAATGATAAAGCGCCGAGCCTATAAAGAAATCAAGAAGGCTTTAAAGGAAAAAGGAATACGTTTCCAGACCCCCCTCGCAAAAATCTGCATCCACTGGAGCAGTTGGACTCGGACCTACGAGAGTGCCCGGGAGGCGGCACTCGCCCTGAGGGCACACGGAATAGAAGTGGAGACTCAGAGGGACACATCGGACATGAACATGGAGGAATGTATCTGAAAAGCGTTTCCGTGGCAACGCGCGGCTTCCAGAGATGACGGAAACCAAACGGCATCACGCGCGAGAGAGAGGCTGCAGGAGTTCAGGAGAGAAACACAGCGCTGATGAGACAGATAAGTGACCATGCAGGACTGAATCAAAAAAGAACTAGTAATAGAGTAGAGGTGATGGAGGTGACTGGGGTGAAAGACACACAAGGTCATTGTGCAGGAAAGATACATTTTCAGTTTTG
>NW_024669632.1:0-745 GCF_008729295.1 Plectropomus leopardus | reverse complement strand
AGACAGAGTCCTGCAGGATCCCGGCGGTTAAAAGAAACCTCCTGAAGTTCCTCAGCTCCTCCTGCTCCTGTTAAACCGACAGCAAAGACGGCAAATGTGAGTGTAAGTGTGAGTCTGAGAGTTTGTTTGAGGAGCAGCTCCTCACTCTGCCGCTCCGCCGCTCGGTTTCCAGGCCCCCCCTCCGCTTTCCCTGCACACGCGGGAGGGGCGCCTTGAAACTCCAACCCAGCGCCGTGTGTTCGCGCTCCTGTCGCCGCTGATTGGTCGGTGAGGTGCAGGGGGCGGGGCGTTGCGCAGCAGAGAGCAGTGAAGATTCTCACTTTGATCTGTGACGTTTTTTTCTGTTTTTATTTATATATTTTTTAACTTCGCGTTCAAAATGTGTCTCACTGAAAAAGTTTGTTAATTTATAGAAAATATTTTTAGTATTTTTACTGTAAAATTTCTGTATTATATTCAGGTTCTAACATTCCCCCTTAAAATCAGAGCAAATTCCTTTTGAATAAAACAAAATCTACCCAGTAATGAAAATGAATGGGTATAATAAATATTTTAATTAAAAACAACAACAACAACAAACTCTGAGGTCATTACATTTTTGCTTATTTTTTATAACTCTTATTTATTGCTTTTATTTTATTTCATCATAAACTTCGTAGCAATTCCTTGTAAGTAAAAGCCTAACTGATAATTAAAATTCAATGATAAAATAAATCGTAAGAAAATTGTAAGAAAACACCCACCT
>NW_024669631.1:0-726 GCF_008729295.1 Plectropomus leopardus | reverse complement strand
TGATACATCTGAATATTTCATGTGTTTGGTGCTTTCAAAACAGAGCAATGTATTGTGTTTTATATATGAGATTATTGTGTGTTTTGGTTGTAAAAATCTAAAATCTTCCCCAGAAGTAGACTCTCAGAGAGAAAAACAGTCAGGCCTAGTGGATAGATACAAAAGTATTATCACATAAATAAGTGTGAAGTATCAAAATAAAAGTGCTTGTTCTGCAGAAAAGTTTCCCCTGTGCCTAATTTATTGTCATTAATGACATTTTTAGACTGCTTGTAGTGATGAAAAAATAGGTTCTGTACCATGAATTACACCAATATTTGCTTTAAGAATAAATATTGGATCATTTGAGCTTCTTGGGCCTTGAGCAGTTTCTTTACTGAAACCATGTGAGAAGTTCAGAGCAGAAATTTATTTCTATTCATTAACTATGTGTTGTATTTCAAAATTGTATCATGTGAGTTTTTGAATTTAAAATCTTAAGCTGCAAAGTAACTACAGCTGGCATATAAATGAAGTGGAGTCAAAAGCATAATATTTCCATCTGAAATTAAGAGTATAAAGTGGCAGAGAAAGGAAATACTAACCCTTTAACCCTTTGAAATCTGGATCGATGTCACTTTTCTTGTGCTGCGTTCAGATGCCTTTTACAAGCATTTAAACCTCTAAAACCTGAGCAGATTGTTGTAATTTCTTTAGAAAAAAAAACCTAAAAATAGTTTTTAAAAA
>NW_024669630.1:0-245 GCF_008729295.1 Plectropomus leopardus | reverse complement strand
CGTATGAATAATTTTTTAGGCAAAAAGTCAAAATTCTCAGATTCCAGAGTATATTTTGGGGTCTCATTACTATTTTATAACATTAAGTTGAATAGAATTTGGTTGTTGACAAAGCAAGACATTTTAGGACATCATCTTGGGCTTTTGGAAACAATGATCAACATTTTTTTTCATAATTTTCTGAAATTTAGTGGACCAAACAAATTATACATTAATCGAGAAAATAATTGACAAATTAATTAGGA
>NW_024669629.1:0-708 GCF_008729295.1 Plectropomus leopardus | reverse complement strand
TTAAGTTGCTCATTGCTTTTGTCCCATGTTTTTTAAAAGAAATCAAGCTAGTGTGCTCAGGTTTAAAGGGGTTAAAATAGCCATAATGTACCTTACCAGATTTGATTATTTCTCCTCTTTTATTTGAAATGTTAACACTTGGGTCAAAAACAAAAGATTTAAACGGGTACCGGTTCTCCTTTTTTATCATTCTGTTCCCCCTCTCTAAATTCAGACATTTTTGCGGGTCCATGAATGCAGCACAGACAGAGTTTTTTTCCCTCAATAGCAGTTTGAGGAGTTTTAGTTTCAGGCAGGGTGGAGAATTGATCTGTTGATCCTGTCAGAGCTGATCACATCATATCAGATCAGATCTATGGATGAGAGGAGGAGAGACGAGTGAATGCAAACTTTTAGCAGCGCAATTACTGATTAAGTTTCTGCTGCTCCATCTGTGCCCAGAGTATGCTCTACACTCTGAGTTTGCGATGCAATGAAAAACAAAGCTCCAAAAATATAAAATCAATAAGTGGTGGCAGATGTTTTGATCGTGGCCGGCCACCACAAATGAACGTGAATGTTGAAGCATCTAATCTGCTAATGTACTGACTACAACTGCATTTACTCGAGTGTTCTTCTTCCCTTTTGCATATTCATTCAGGTCTTTTCAGTCCTGGAGTCGACCTATCAACACGACAGTCTTCGCTACCTCCTGGACTACTTCGTTCC
>NW_024669628.1:0-691 GCF_008729295.1 Plectropomus leopardus | reverse complement strand
TTGTACAGTCTGATGGCCACAGGCAGGAATGATTTCCTGTGGTGCTCTGTGCTGCATTTTGGTGTTATCAGCCATGTACTCAATGTACTCCTGTAGCTGACCAGCCCATCATGGAGTAGGTGGGACACATTGTCCAGGATGACATACAGCTTGGACAGCATCCTCGTCTCAGACACCTCCGTCAAGGAACCCAGCTTCACTCCCACAACATCACTGGCCTTGTTAAACCCAAACCAGTCATTGACCCATACATCTGGGCCAATGCAGGTCCTGAAGACCTCACTATATGAACAACATGTTGATTTTAAAATGCACCCATGGCTTGTTTCAGCTGTGAGCTCAGCAGCAACACCCCTTGAATGCAGTGATATCACTTTTTAAATGAAACTATCTGAGGCCTTATTCCTCTCTGTGTTTCATCGTCTCCATCTCAGTGTAATCTCATGTTCAGAGTTAGCTTTTGTTCCTCAGCATCAGAGTTTCTTTCATACTTCTGAACAGCCACAGCGTGATACTGTGGTTTTCTGTCTGTAATCTAAACCAAATTGTGTTGACTAGAGATGTAAGAGAATATGAAAACATATTTGATTTGCTCTGAACTGACGTGAACAGCATCTGATATAGAGTCATATCAGAAGGGTTCATACAGTCATGAAAAACCTGGGAAAGTCATGGAATTTGCAAAGGGCAA
>NW_024669627.1:0-634 GCF_008729295.1 Plectropomus leopardus | reverse complement strand
GCTCTCTTTTTCTCTGAGGATTTTCTGGTAGGTCTTCTGCAGAGCCTAGAGAATAATGAAGATCCTTATAAGAACTGATACAACATCCACAAACCCTAAAAGTTGCCAGTGGTGAATAAAGTACCTGAAAGCCACTTGAGTAAAAGTACAGATATCTTACCAAAAAATGACTTTGGTAGAAGTTAAAGTCACCTGTTAGAATATTAATTGAGTAAATATATTGAAGTGTCTGATATTTACTGTACTTAAGTGTCAAAAGTAATTTTATGATATCAAATTACAAAAAGAGAAACTCCCACACACTGTCCCGCTTACTGCTGATGTATTTATTGAGTGAAAAAAACGATGTGTGGGTCTAGCAGACCTTCATCAGGTAGAATTATTATCATACTGTGTGCGTGGGAGTTTCTTTGTGTCTTTCCTCCTCCTTTCTCTGACGCACCTGCCAAACATTCAGGCGTGCAAAGATTTTCTTCAGATTTCAATGACATTAAATTACTTAAGTATTGAAAGTAAAAGTAAATGATGTTAATGAGAAAGCAAACAGTCAGAATTTTGAGAATTACAAAGGTTCTTTGTAAAATACGGTACCATAAAAATGAAGCCATACACTTTAAAATATGAGGTCTTTTTT
>NW_024669626.1:0-264 GCF_008729295.1 Plectropomus leopardus | reverse complement strand
GGGGAATGAATCTACAGTATCTAAATTCCTCAAGGATTGGTGTTCAGCCTCAGCTGATAGTTAGTTTCACGTTTCTTCTTTTCATTCAGATTTGTTGTCCACTGCATTGAGACACAATAAGTAGTTCTGCAGGCAAGACAGTGCACTGAAAATGTGGACCACTGACCAATGTGGTCTGATGTTTCTTTTGTTTTAAACTACTTTTGATGGCTGTTTGGGGATTAAATGAAATGCAAGCACTCTCTTTTTCTGTACGTACCTTTT
>NW_024669625.1:0-786 GCF_008729295.1 Plectropomus leopardus | reverse complement strand
TGGTAAGTAACTAAGCATATTTATTCAAGTATTCTATTTAAAGGGGAAATGAAGCAAGCTCATGTTTTATTTGCTCTGGCAGATACGTCTGGTCCCTCCTTACTCAGACAAAATTACAGCCAACCAGAACTGCCACGGCATGTTTCAGACAATGACTGACAACGAGCAGAGCCTTGGTGCTTTACAAAAATAGATGATTTTTGGCTTGCACACACTTGTGCCGGGGACATGGTCAGCATAAACCGAGCTTAGTACAGAGGAGCACCATGATGACATGTTCAAAAAGCAACAAAGATGGCGGCAGCTGATGTGGCACTTTCTGTTGAAGCAGGATGGCAAAAATGGCAGCACTTGTTGAGACATATTGATTGCCACACCATCACTGCTCATCTGCACGCTCACACTTTGTCTGTCGCTGCCTTTTATCAATTCAAGTATTCATTCATTTCTTACACTGCACTGTAACTCTTATTTTTGTATTCCATTAGCTCTTTAAGTTTGAAATTACATTTAAATGTCTTTTATAAAGTCTCGCTATTTTTGATGTTTTATATAAAGCACTTTGAATTGCCTTGTTGCTAAAATGTGCTATATAAATAAACATGCCTTGCTGTGCCTTGTAGTCTGTGTACACTTGTCTGTTACTCAGTAATATGTCACATTTTGTTGCTCTGACTAGTTCCAATTGCGTCCAGATGCATTTTGGTGTACGGCTGTTGATGACACCCTTTAGAAACTGAAAATGAACTGAGAGGTTATGCCAATCAAGTGGAGCACTACTGAATA
>NW_024669624.1:0-663 GCF_008729295.1 Plectropomus leopardus | reverse complement strand
TCACCTCACTGTGACCTAACAGAGGCATCCAGTCCTCTTGGGAAAAAGGTAAGAATGACAAGGACACCAAATTTGTACATCACACATTTGGCACATTTTTTAAATAAATATATCAAAGAATGGGAACAAACAAACAACCTCATTCTTATCTTATCTGTTTATCATGAAGAAATAGATAATGAAATAGATCTGTTGTTGGTACACCATCATAACAGATGGTGTGTTAAAAACTGCAAGAATGTAGCATGATGTGTAGCAGTGGTCTGACAGTTTTGTGTGTGTTTGACTTCCAGACAAACAAACCCTACATGTGGATCAGTGACCTCATCCCAAACTCGCAAGACGTCACACGGATCACCCTGCATAGAGTCCCAAGCCCAACAACCCCACATGGCTGTGACCCTGAGCCCAGAGACTCTGGCCCACTTCAGGCACCAGTTTGGGGGTTGACTACAGGGCTCCAGGACAGAACTGAGGTACCGGGTAAGGCATTACAAGAAAACTCCCGAAAAAGACATGCAACACCAGGAGAAGCTTTACAAGCAAGCTCCTGGAAAAGACGTGCAACATCCGGAGAGACTTTACAAGCAAGTCCCCGAAAAAGACCTGTGACACCGTGTGAGGCTTTACAAGAAAGCCCCCGAAAAAGACCTGCGACACCAT
>NW_024669623.1:0-380 GCF_008729295.1 Plectropomus leopardus | reverse complement strand
TTTTTCACAAAACCCTCCCTGTGTGAACACTTAGATAGCGGTTAATTAAATCAGTATCTGCTAAAAGTTGTAAAATTCACTAAAAGGTGAATCCAGAGTTTTTTTTTCTACTGTCATTCATTGAGTGAGGCCAAAACCAAGCAGTTGGGAGTGCGCTCGCTCTATAGGCCCATAGAAGGAAGATCCAGAAATTTTATGCTCAGAAGTCTAACTTGTCCTGGCTTGATGCACCACTGAGAAACTTTATGAAACTTTATGTCCAGTTCTCTTTATACATCCATGCTTTGTCCTAATGGTGGATGTCCAGTTCAGTTCCTGAAAATGAATGCATCTGATGAAGGACTCCAAAATGTCCAAAAATTGTGATAAATATCCATCAA
>NW_024669622.1:0-1594 GCF_008729295.1 Plectropomus leopardus | reverse complement strand
CAGGGAAAAATGGTGAAAAAAGTGATCCTTCAAAATGCTGAAAAAACTAATAGAACAGCATGTTGATGCTATTTAAAGTATAGCCTGTTGAAAAAAATGGTCTAAAAAGTCAAGATTTTGAGTGTTTTAGGCCAAAATGTAGTATGGAAAAAAAGTCATACTATAGCCCAGGGAAAATGGTCAAAAAAGCGATCTCTCCAAATACTGAAAAAAGTCATAGAACAGCATGTTAAGGCTGTTTATAGTATAGCTTTTTTGGCAAAAAAAAGCCATACTTTTGCACAGGGAAAAACTGCTCAAAAAAGTGCTTGCTCCACATGCTGAAAAAAGTCATAGAACAGCATGTGGAGGAAGGTTTTCGTATAGCCTGTTGAAAAAACTTTTTAGACTGTTCATTCTATCGTATGAGAAGTTTCAACATTTTATACCAGGACTTTTTTTTGTAATGTTGAATTTTTGGACCGTTTGTTCGACATGCTAGACTATAATCTTCTTTAACTGCTGCTACAGTATGATTTGTCCTAACATTTGACATGGTGAAAGTTTTGACTGTTTCTCTGACATGCTATTGTATAATCTTCTTCCACCAAGTATTCTATGACTTTTTTTAAACATATTAAAAGTTTTGGGGAATTTAAAATGTTTTTTCGACATGCGTCATTGTAATTACTTCAGTATTCTATATTTTGACTTTTTTGGCATTTGTAACGATGACTTTTTCAACCATTTATTCACTTACTGTATCATAACAGTTTTTTTTTTTTTCAATGACAAGATATTACATATATATATAAATACTATATTGGCACAATATACTATGATGTTCTGAGCATTTTTGCAGTGACATAATATACTATGATGTTTTAATCAATTTTTGGAAAACATACTATCCATTAATGTTTTTTTAGCATTTTTTGGTTTAAATACTATACCATGAGGTTTTTATTGACATTTTTAGCATTTTATGGACAACAAACTTTGGCATTATACATTATTATCATTTTCTCATCAACATACCATACTATGAAATTTTATTCATTTTTGAACAAAATACGATTCTTTGACATTTTAATCATCTTTTTCAATGACAGATTGTACTATGTAGTTCTCATAATCTTTTGAAAGACATATATGGTATGACATTTTTCATAATGTCTTGAATGACATATAGTATGCATTTTTATCATTTTTGATCAAACATATTATAGAATCACTTTTTTTATTTGGATGACACATTATACAATGAAGTTTTTCTGATTTTCTGAACATCATTCAATGCAAGGACATTTTTATGAAATTTTGAATGACATACCCTGCTACATCGTTTTCATTATTTCTTTAAATGAAACTGTGATGTTTTCATTATTTTTTTAAACGACTTATCATTATATTGCACGTTTACCATTTGTTTTTGAATGACATACTATACAATATCGTTTTATGGGTGGGGGGGGGGTCTATGATGTGCAAAAATGTCATTTTTATGGTCTTTTGAATGGCATACTATGCTATGATGTTTTTCATCATTTTTTGAACAACATACTATCGTCTGCCGTTTTTATGATTTTCTGAACAACATAATGACATTTCACGA
>NW_024669621.1:0-3908 GCF_008729295.1 Plectropomus leopardus | reverse complement strand
TGTGTGTGTGTGTGTGTGTGTGTGTGTGTGTGTGTGTGTTTAAGGGTGGGGGGTGGGATTGAAGTTGTCTGCACACATTCAGAATAAAGTCTGGAAGCAGATACTTGTGTTTTTTAAACATCCCTCTCTTTTTCTAAATGTCTCTCCTTAAGGATCAGACAGCTGGACGGCAGCTGAGAGACGCCAGTTCAACAAAGGCATCGCTGCGTACAAGAAGGACTTCTTCATGGTGCAGAAACAGGTATGTTGTGGTTTTAAAGCACGAGAACAGGAAAATAAAAAACTCTGCACTCTAGTCTGTAGACCACACAGTAGCTGTGGGCTGATAAACCTTCCCAAGAAAGAAAATACACTGTGCACACAATATTTTCCCTGACAATGGGTGGGCGAGGGAACGGAAATATAGTCACTCTGCAACAATGTTTCCCCTCTTGTTTAATTATTTACTGTGTCACAGTCAATCATTGCTTTTCCACAAAACTGAAAACAATTTAATTTTCTTGTCTTAACCAATTCAGTGATCAAGAATGAGGCCAAATTATGTCAGTTTTACAGTTTTCAACAGCCAAACCACCAGACTGAAGGCTTTTAAAAAATTGAATTAGGCTTTTATTCTTGTTGACACTGTCTTTGCTGCAGTGAGTAGCTGCAGCGAAGCTTCGCAAAACAAATCTCATTCTATTGTATTATTTAGAGAAAAGATTTTTTTTGTCAGACATTTAAAAAGCATTGCCGAAAATACAGAATAACAACAGACAATGCATTAAAAAAAGCATCTGAAGTTTCTCCGTCTGTCTCCACAACTGCACAGGACTCAACTAAAATTGATGCGTGTGTGTGTGTTATTTACAGGTGACCACTAAGTCAGTGGCGCAGTGTGTGGAGTTTTACTACACGTACAAGAAACACGTCAAGATCGGCCGCAACGGGACGCTGATCTACGGTGAGGCGGAGCCTGTTGAGAGCAAGACCATCGAGGAGGAGACGGACCACAAGGTCAGTAACATTATCATCATCATTTATTCACAAGTCAGAGAAAAAGTGGTACAGAATAAAATGCAGCCACAATTTGTATTGTGGTTGTCTTTTATAAAAAAAGTTATCAGTCATACAGCCCAAATAAGCTCCCTAAAGCTTGTGTGTAGTTGCTGATGCATAGACGTAAAGCTACAACATCATTTCACAAAGTAGTACAGGACACAAATTATTAATTTTAAAAGATCTTTCTGAAAACAAGCTTCTGCAAAACCTGAATTTTCAGCTAATAATCAGAGTAAAAATGACGTACATAGCCACCTCAATCAAAAGAGACTGAAAGAATTTAATGATCAGGTTGAAAGGAGTGGTGCAGATCTTAGATACTCTGTTCAATATAAAAATATTAGCGCCTAATAACCATGTAAACATTTGCTCACATCAGATCGTTTCTCTATGAATGGAATAAATATATTCATTATGTGACGTTACTGGTGCGTGCGCCGCACACGACATACTGAACAGCTATTTCTATGAGCCTCCTTCCCTGACTCTTTCATAAATTCAAAAATGTTTCTCTCTTTGTTTGTGCTACTTTCTGATGTGAGTGCTCTGATGAATAAATGTACTCTTTGATTTTGAAACAGAAGCCTTCTGTAACGTTGTTACCGAACATAACATTCATCTATCGCTGCCAGTAGCCTCCATATGAAACATTTGGGGAACATTGTTATATTGAAATGTCTGTGTGGAGTATAAAACAGTAAAAAATACACACACATCCCAGTATCCAGTGTTGTGGGTGCTGGACCGAAAAAACATCATACTGAAAAGTATTAAACAAATAGATCCACACACCAAGCAGCTCCCATCAGAAAGATTTTATTGCTGTGTAAAGTTTTGAGCTTGAAATTATTTGTTTTCTACTTCTGACAGCTGTGATTTGTAGCTACAGAAAATAAACTGCATTATATTTACGTTACTTACTACTAAATTAGATTAACAGGCAGAAACTCCTCTTCTCCTTTTATACATTTGTTGAGTGAACTGAATTTTTTCAACAAGTTTTGGAACAAAAACTTCTTCTGTTATGTTTCCGGCATATCAGACGCTTCACAGAGGGCCGAACCCACTTTGTGCAAATAAAAAACGTTTTATTCTGATTAAACGCTCTGAGGCATGTAAAGGCACATCTTATCAGATCATTTTGTGCGGCGTCTAGTTCAGCTGGAATTTCTAATCAAAAGGATTTCCGGTATTGAGGAAATATTGGCCATGTGACCCCAGCTTCAGTCTCAAGTAAGCAGCGACTAACGCACCGATCTGGTTAAAATGTCTGTTTGACTGCAGGGTGATCTGATTAAACATGAAACGGTTATATTTAGATGTGAAACTGCAGAGTGTCGGCTCAGAAATGAACGCAGTTCAGAATATCTTCATGAGTCTTAAAATGAAGTGCGTGAACGGCTGCAGCTCACTCCAACTATGGTATGTCAACATGTCCTCAGCATGAGGACAGAGGGAGAAACATTGCAGGTAGTTTTGGTGGTCGTTATGGCGATGGTGCAAAGCTTCATGCATTTAGAGTTGACTAAATCATCCAGGAACGTAGAAACACCTGAAAAACTAATGTTCAAGAGATGCAGTTTGGAAGTTGTACATTACAGATCTTTCTAAAGTAGCGTCAAACGGTAAATGTCTTCACTCCTCGTCCTCTGGTCCAGCAGGGCTCTCACAGATTGGAGCCACAGAGGGAGGAGGACAGCAGGAAGTGGGAGGGGTCAGCTGACAGGAAACCGGACGTCGGCCCCACCAGAGTGACACACACGCTGCCGTCCGCAGAGAATGTGAGTGTGAAATTAATTATCAGCTCTGCATGGGAAAAGGAAGGGAAATAGAAGGTGATAAGGAGATGAATGGACATCCTACATAAAGAAGCTTTTTCCAACAAAGGAAGTGATATCATTTAGTAAATCATAAAATCGCTGTTTTGTACTTTCCAGAATTAACAAATTTTAATTGTGTAACAGCCATCATGGGAAGAGATGTCCATTTATATCAGTTTTACGTTGGTTGTTTTTATCTGTGCTCAGTGCTTTTTATCTTTGCTTTTTGTATTTACGAGGCTGAACAGTCAGTTGAGATATTATCCACATTGCAGTGTGGCCAAGTACAATATCCAAGTCATGCCAGTTAAAGTTAACATTGTGGTGCTACAGAGATGCTCGTGCTCACGAATAATAGTCCAGATGTAAGGAAAGATCCTTGTTTGGTACAGACCCCAGCAAAAATTACATCATCTTCATTTTTTAAAAATATTTAAATTATTATTTTTTATTTTTTTTTTAACTTAACAGCACAGTGCTCTCCACATTTTCAAAGCTCACAGCTCAGATTAAAAACAAATAGACAGAAAATAAAATAATAATAATAATAGTAAGAAAAAGAATATTAAATTCACAATAATTAAAATAGAGAAAATAAAGGGGAAAAACACCATATTTAGCAAAAAAGACAGATACAAAAAGAAAGGGGACCAAGTTCTCTCAAATAGACCATCATCTCCCTGTATTCGAGCAGCTAGTCTTTTTTGGATTCGTGTACGCTATAAATGCACAGATGTTTGAATATGCGGAGTGCAAGACATTACCTTACTGGACATACTCAACTGCCCCACAATGCTTTGCGTCTCTTCAGACTGCGCAACTCTTGGCAACGGAGGAGATTTTGAGTCAGGCAAAAAGCCATTATTATGTTGCTTTATTGAGTTTAAATATTAATTCTGCAACTATTAAAATTCTAAATATGTATTTAGTTTATCCAAATAATGCCTGTTTGGAAGTTTAAGATAAGATAAGATCCTTTAATCCTTTTTAGTCCCACAGTGTGGAAATTCACAATGTTACAGCAGCTATGAGGTACGAAGAAGTATA
>NW_024669620.1:0-222 GCF_008729295.1 Plectropomus leopardus | reverse complement strand
TCTGTGTGGCCTCAAATGCGCATGGTAATGGCACATCAGCAGGGATCCATCTGGCTGTTAAAGGTAAACACTGAACTGTACTACAGCCAGTAGTGAAATACGAGCAGTCAAGTATTTTATATCACAAATGTTCTCAGTATTCAGAAGTCATCATGGATGAAAGAAATGAAGTGATTATGCTTTTTATTTTTTAATCTAATCTGCTCTCCTCTCTTCTCAGTT
>NW_024669619.1:0-546 GCF_008729295.1 Plectropomus leopardus | reverse complement strand
GGTTAAAATGGTAAATAGACCTGCACTTGTATAGTGCTATTGTAGTTGTTCAACCACTCAAATCACTTTCACATATACATTTATATTCACATTCACACACCGATGGCCGAGACTACTATACAAGGTCCCACCTGCTCCTCTTTTTTTTAAGTATTATTTTAAAGTATTTCAAATATTTGTTTATCGTTTTTATTTTTATGGAGGTGCCTGCCCTCTGGGTGGCTTTCTACCTGTCTTTTTTTTTTCTTTTGTTTTGTTTCTTTCTTTCATTTTTTACCCCATTTTTATTTTTGTCCCTCTTTATTTTTTGATTATTTTTTTCTCTTTTTTAAAACTAATTTAAATATCTTTCATGTTCTTTTTATTTATGGAGGCAGCTGTATGAATACTTTAAGCATTTTACCATTGTCGTTGTGGTGAACTGTTGTGCCATGCCTGGTGCTATATTTATTGTTGTATATTGTACTGTACTTGTTCTATGTCTTGTTGTTGTATGTTGACCATGGAGTTTCCCCTTTGGAGATTAATAAAGTCAATCCTATCCTT
>NW_024669618.1:0-399 GCF_008729295.1 Plectropomus leopardus | reverse complement strand
ACATCATAGATTTTTTACAGACTTTTTTGGTAATCTAATGGGCATCACCTGATTTTCTCTGGAAAAAAGGCAAATGACCACTGTTGGGACCAAAATCGATTGATATTACTGTATAATACATTGGCTGTACAAATTATTTACTAACACAAACAGCAGAAACTGCAAGAACTTACAGTTAACAACCACAGTTCTGCAAGCAAATGCTGACTTAATCTCAATGATCTTAAAAAGGGATTCAGCAGCACCTGAGCTGTATTTCTATGATTTCTAATTGGTTTGGGGCTACTTTTGAAGGATCTCTTGCAGGTGCTGCTGTGTGAAGCCAACAGGCGCTCAGAATTTGGAAATGTTCAGAACCTAAAAAATAAACTCACATCTAACAGCAGTGAGGATGGTCCA
>NW_024669617.1:0-785 GCF_008729295.1 Plectropomus leopardus | reverse complement strand
GGTTACTGGGCCAACTGGGACACACCAGTTAAAAGCTCAACAACAAACCACTGCAGACTGGTGGAAACTGGACAGCAGAGACAACAATATGCAAACACACGTATGTACAGGTGACGTGTTCTGGTGAGTGAAGGATACAGCAGCTGGGCGAGCAGGTGGACCACACTGGAGATCATGTGACTCCAGTGGAGTACAGAGTTGGTCTGCTGCTGAGAGTAAATGTGAGAGATGATCATCCTTCTGGCTGCCGTCTGGTAGAAGAGCTCCACCGCCGTCTGAGGACTCAACACTGCTGAGAAAAACAGGTGGCACTGTTAACACCTCATACAGACCCAGGGTGGTGAACAGTCATCATCGATGGTGAACAGTCATCAGTGATGAACAGTGGTGGTGAACAGTGATCGATGGTGGTGAACAGTGATCAGTGATAATCAGTGGTGGTGAACAGTGATCGCTGGTGGTGAACAGTGATCAGTGATGATCAGTGGTGGTGAACAGTGATTGATGGTGGTGAACAATGATCAGTGGTGGTGAACAGTCATCAGTGGTGATGAACAGTGATCGATAGTGGTGAACAGTGATCGATGGTGGTGAACAGTGATCGATGGTGGTGAACAGTGATCAATGGTAGTGAACAGTGATGAACAGTGGTGGTGAACAGTGATCGATGGTGGTGAACAGTGATCGATGGTGGTGAACAGTCATCAGTGATGAACGGTGGTGGTGAACAGTGATCGATGGTAGTGAACAGTGATCAGTGATGATCAGTGGTGGTGAACAGTGAT
>NW_024669616.1:0-222 GCF_008729295.1 Plectropomus leopardus | reverse complement strand
TATATTTAGACAAATCCTTCTTGCTGGTTAATGGTTAATGGTTAATGGTTTTGCCTACATTTATTGTTCCACTTTTCTTCACCAGGACTTTTGTGGCATGAGGATGTAACTCCTAAACCTGATGCATACAAACCTCCAGGTTGGTTCTGTGGTGCATCAGGAGATGATGGCAAAACAAGGTATATGTAACATTTGTCTTATTATTATCATGTACAATACCTC
>NW_024669615.1:0-732 GCF_008729295.1 Plectropomus leopardus | reverse complement strand
GCGGCTGATGTGCTGACCTGAGGTCTGCCGCGGGGCTCTGCGCACACCGAGCCTGGTATTTATACCTCCTGGATCTGGCTCATCTGAATAAAGCGGAAATGGTTAGAGGGACTGGGTTTGCCGGACTCCTGGCAGACCTCTGGAGGAGCAGCTTTTAGACGTAAAGAGGCCTCCTCGTCCTGAGCCGCCTCTCTCGCTTCACCTCCTCTCTTACGGAGCTGACAGAAAAGCAGGAGCTCTTATATCGCAGTCTAATCACCCCAATAAGTGTTTGTTTGCGGTGACCTGTCCGCTCTGCCGCCACCGCTTGTTACCGAGCGGCGTCTGCACGCGAGAATACCGATGCAGAGAGATGTTAACCCCTTTGTCTCCACGTCGCTGATTTTAATGCCTTTTCTGCAGACTTGATAAAGACTGTAATTTGGCAGAGTGCAACAAAGACACAGAGGACGCTGATTCAGAGACTTATGTCCTGCATGAAGACGCACGGTCACGCCGCTCAACACAAAGGCCGTCCCTCACCTCTAGACCTCCACATTTGATTCTCCACGCTGCTGACAGTCAGGCAGAGGCATTATTTTTCAGATTTTTGCCCGTCCAATAATCGTGAGCGCGACATTTTAAGGATGCCTTTAGGGAACGTTATTGAGTTTGGCACAAACGTTTACTTAAATCGTTGACACTCAACTTCTAGTCCTAGTTAAGCCCCTAATGTCCTAAAATCCTAGAAAC
>NW_024669614.1:0-256 GCF_008729295.1 Plectropomus leopardus | reverse complement strand
AAATCAACTAAATATCCAATAGATTTGTAAGAAGTGTTATTCTTATATGGCCCTCTAAACTCCATGTTGATGTGATCAAATTTAAAGAAAATGTGGGGTATAACCCAAAGTTATCACAAACTACAAAGTTTTGTAACCTTGTAAAAATCTGTTCAGTGATCGAGCTACACAGCGACATGTAGCATAGGTTGGTGATTGTCCTCTTTGGGACACAGGCAAACTCAGTGTGGACCTCAGCCCACATAATAGAGTGCAC
>NW_024669613.1:0-596 GCF_008729295.1 Plectropomus leopardus | reverse complement strand
ATTTGTGAATAACACCTGAATGTTCCACAAGAAAACTGATGTTGATCTGGGTTTCAAAGGGTTAAAATTCACTGTGGAAGGAAAGTGTTTCTGAGAACAGTTGAGTTGGTTCATATTTACAAAGATCATGTCGCTGTTTTACTCTCAGTGAAGGAGGCCTAAACCGAAAACTGAATCTCTTCTCTGTGTGGCGTCCTGTGTGTTTCAGGTGTCCGCGGTGCTCGGAGGCTGCAGTGCAGGAACCTTCATGTACTGAAGGAGTCGAGCTGATCGACGAGAAAATCATTGCGGAGGGTGAGAGACGAGTTTGGTTTGAATCTCGACTTTGAGAGGAAAACGTGGCGGTGGAGAAAAACCAGGAACACAGCACACACACAGCCAAATGTCAGTATTTAGTTTATAGGAAAAAAGGGACTGTGCACATTAATTAAATGTTTTTTAATAATATGTTTCCAGCTTCCTCTGATGCCGCTGTGGCCAAAACATAAATTAATGCAGCATTGATTTAATGCAGCAACATAATAATAAAAATATAATAATAAAAATAATTATAATAATGTACCTTTCATACAAGAAAGAATTTACATGCACCAAGT
>NW_024669612.1:0-212 GCF_008729295.1 Plectropomus leopardus | reverse complement strand
GAGGGCCTTAAAAATATTTTAAAAAAATAATACTATATGTGGCCTACCATACAAAATTGGTCAATCAAGCAATATCAACCTTGCATTTCTTCCCTTCACCTCACAATGGCAAGACTTCCATACAGGTTGTAGACATACAACAAGTAGGAACTATACAGGCAGAATTGATTTGTTTTGATGGTAAACAAGCAAACGGTTACCTAAGAGCAGAC
>NW_024669611.1:0-207 GCF_008729295.1 Plectropomus leopardus | reverse complement strand
ATAGGGTAACTTGAATTTAAATTTATCGACAGCTACAGACAAGTGTCTGGGATTGTTAAAACATCTATAGAGGTTACGGTCATCCATAGGAACTAGATCTATGTCAGAGAAGACAAAACAATCAAAATCATATTCCTTCAGTGCTTCAAAGCAGCCTACGTTCATCAGTTTAGCCCGGTTGAAGACTCCATCTCCATCCTGGTTGAT
>NW_024669610.1:0-1030 GCF_008729295.1 Plectropomus leopardus | reverse complement strand
CACCTCGTTGACCACCTTCTTGACTGGGAAGGGACCAACAAACTTGGGAGCCAGCTTCCGGGACTCCACCCTCAGGGGAAGATCTTTGGTGGATAACCAAACCTTCTGTCCCACCTGGTATGGAGGAGCCTGGGAGCGGCGGCGGTTGGCTGCGGAGGTGTAACGAGCAGCGGTCCGCAGGAGTGCAGACCGGGCTCGAGACCAGGTTCGCCGGCAGCGACGGATGAAGTTCTCCACCGACGGATAAGCAGTCTCCATCTCTTGGGCCGGGAACAGGGGAGGCTGGAAGCCGTACGCACACTGGAAAGGTGTGAGTCCGGTGGCAGAACTGACCAAAGAGTTGTGGGCGTATTCCACCCAAAGAAGCTGGGAGGACCAGGAGGCGGGTTGGCTGGATGCCATACAGCGAAGAGTGGTCTCCATCTGTTGGTTCATCCGCTCCGTCTGGCCCTTGGACTGGGGATGGTATCCCGAGGACAGGCTGGTGGATGCTCCCAGTAGGCAGCAGAACTCCCTCCAGAATGCAGACGTAAACTGGGGCCCTCGATCCGATACCACGTCAGTGGGAAGGCCGTGCAGACGGAAGACGTGGAGCAGCATCAGCTCTGCGGTCTCTTTGGCAGAGGGGAGCTTGGGCAGAGCAATGAAGTGAGCCATCTTGCTGAACCGGTCCACCACTGTCAGGATGGCTGTGTTGCCGTCTGACAGTGGCAGACCTGTGACAAAGTCCAGGGAGATGTGGGACCAGGGGCGATGAGGAACCGGGAGGGGTTTCAGGAGTCCGGCAGGAGCTTGGCGGGACGTCTTGCTCTGGTTGCAGACCGGGCAGGCATTTACAAAGTCTTTAGTGTCTTGGTCCATAGTAGCCCACCAAAAACGTCGCTGCAGGACCTCCCTCGTACGAGCGACCCCTGGGTGACAGGTCAGACGGGATGCGTGCGCCCACTGCAGGACCTCAGACCTGAATTCTTGTGGAACGAACAAACGGTCCTGGGGGCAGGAGCTGGGACCCGGCTGTTCCTCCAGCGCT
>NW_024669609.1:0-224 GCF_008729295.1 Plectropomus leopardus | reverse complement strand
AGTTTACGCTCAGCGCAGCTTTAGTGTCATATCTCGTGTCAGAGCTGCGCCCGCGACCTTTAAATAACAAATGCGTCCGTCCCGTCCGTGCGTGCGTCCCTGGGCGTGGCGGTCTTGTAGTGAGGTGTGGTCGGGCGCTGTTGGCGGTTTGTTATTCAGTGGTAACAGAAAGCGAACGTGACCAAATGAAAGCTGGTCTGAAGTCTGTTTCCGGCTTTGAAGGG
>NW_024669608.1:0-601 GCF_008729295.1 Plectropomus leopardus | reverse complement strand
CCTTTTATTAAACAATGCCAATCATTCCTTTGGCTCTCTCTGGTGTTCGTTTACAGCAGGAGATCTGAAAAGCTTTTCTGCTCCAGATTCAAATGAGAAATCACTTCAACGCGACTTTACTTCATTTGCGGCAAGACAGAACCAATTGTGGTTCTGGTTTACACCCGAAAATGTTGGGATTTATATAAAGAGAATATAAAAGGGGACACAAAAGGCCAGACTGACAGTTTCATGGATTAAATCACAGAGTTTCTGTTAGTGGCACCACAATATTATAAAAAATAGGTCATCGGAGTGAAACGGCACAGACAGTAAGAGACGTGCATCGTGCATACAGACGAGCCGTCAATATTCTGTCTCAGCACGTACTCTGATATTTTACTTTACAAAATCCTGCATTTGAAATCTTAAGTAAAAGTACGTACATAAGTATCAAAATATAACTTGTAAAATATTTTTTTTTTTTTTTTTTTTTTATTAATCATCTGAATTTGCAAAGTAACTTGTGCTCCAAACTAAATGTACTGGAGGAAAAAGTAAAATATTTTCTGCAACAATGCATTGGAGTTGAAATACAAAGCAGCATAAAAGGGAAAAACTC
>NW_024669607.1:0-506 GCF_008729295.1 Plectropomus leopardus | reverse complement strand
AAAGTGTGGATTGAATTAGGTTTTGTTTGCAATTTATTTTTTGTATTTTTTATTAATTAGTGCCATAACGAAATTAAATTTGGCTGAATAAATGGGTTGAAAGACTGAACTTTGTATGAAAAAAATAGCAGAAGCTCTCTGAGGCCCCTCTCGTTCCTTAAAGGTGCAAAGTGTTTCAGTCCTCCTCTGCCCTAGGATGTAACCACCTTTCACAACAGATTCCATCACTATATGTCACAAATATGAAAACAATATAAATATTTACTTTTAACTTAACACCTCTTATTTTCGTTTGAAAACATAAGCCTGCTGACAGTGTTTTTTGGCCAGAGTTTCTTCTGTTTTTGGAGAATCAGCTTTTAATTGTGAAAATACAGTAGTTATTGCAGGAAGCTCTGCGGCAGCACCATAGCAACAATGCTGTCAATGTGAACGCCACATGAGCCAGCTGCAGCAATTCAGCAAGGTAGCTGTCACATGCTGCTCATGCAAGCAGTGTAGCCCAG
>NW_024669606.1:0-766 GCF_008729295.1 Plectropomus leopardus | reverse complement strand
TTCGAGCCCTTTACATCGAAATTAGTTCTCGGGTTTATATAGGCTGCTGAAAAAGTTGGAAAAGGTCATGGAAAAAGTTACAACTCCAATAAAATTCCATCTACGTCTCACATCGGCTGGTTTCTCCTGTACTTTAACGTCTCTTTCTCTCTCTTTTCTTCACAGGCCAGCCAGCTGGGAGTGTACAAGGCCTTCGTGGACAACTACAAGGTGGCACTAGAGACGGCAGAGAAATGCAGCCAGGCCAACGGACAGTTCCAGAAGATATCTGAGGTGAGTTCATCCTTCAAAATAGATTATCAGAGACTCGAGGACTGGTTCAAAAGACTTACTTGAATAACATTTTTTTTTTGTAATATAAGGATTCAGAGTCATTTGGTCACATGATCAGTGCTGCTGCATGTTGCATTTTAGCATTATTAAATCATAATTATAGAGACTTTAATACTACTTTAATAAGTACAGTTCACATTTTTTCCCTTCCTGCACCAATGAAAATAAAATGTAAAATCTGTATATTTAACTTTAGGTCTACTCCCATAACAAATGTTTAATAATAGTAAGTAAATTAAATAATCTGTTATTTTGTCTCAGTTGTCTTTACCCTTTAAAACTTGAGCAAATTGATTTTATTTCTTTCAAAATCACAGGGACAAGGCAAGACAGAAATCAATAAATTAGTAAAAAGATACAAGAAACTTACCTGAAAATAAGCAAAAAAAAAAAAAAACAGAAAAATGTTAAAAATTGAAGATTTTAAAATACA
>NW_024669605.1:0-432 GCF_008729295.1 Plectropomus leopardus | reverse complement strand
GATGGAGTCTTCTGTCTGTACTCTTCGTTCACTGCTTCTGTATTTGTACATGTTTTCTAAGGGCTCATTTATACTTTACATACGAAAATAAATAAGTCTGCTTCAAATATTGTAAATGTCACTGCCCTCATACTTCCATGAATCCTTCATGATAGCAGACATACAGCTAATGGGTGGCACTAGAGAGCAAAGTCAAAAGTTTCAGACGACAACAAACGAGGCTATGATGGAAGAGGTCGTAATAGTGTACTTTTTAACGGAGGTGGCGTTGTAGACGGCGGTGGTCTGTGCAGCCATTATATACATCCCGACATGTGGACGCTGAATTCTTCTATGCTACATTGCCTCCGGGATCTCCATTGAGAGATCTAACGGTGAGCCTAAATGAGCCTTGAAGCTTACAGATAGAGTGATTTGATTTTCTTTTTTTTT
>NW_024669604.1:0-569 GCF_008729295.1 Plectropomus leopardus | reverse complement strand
TACTTTTAACACTGGGAGACTTCTATAAGAATTTTTAAATAATTAAACGAATTTCTGTGATTGCCTGGTAAGCACTTTTGTTTTGGAAACTGCTGAGAGACCTCTCGATCTTCAACGTAACTATGAAAGCCACCAGTGCTCTGAATACCTGAGGTCTCTAGTTAGTTGTTGTAAAGTTTCATGGGGTTGTGGTCAACCTAGAGGTTGCATTAGGTTTTAACTTTCAAAAGATGGTCTCTCAGTACAATGATATGGCTACTTTGGGGAGTAACATTATCACACATGAATAAAACTGGGTTCACTGAATCCACAAGAGTCTCAGCTATGTCATCAAGACCAATTCCAGAAGTGTTTAGGGACTCCAGTATGCATGTTTTTTTTGCCAAAAAGTGTATGGAACGAGCATCGACCGGGCATGTCTGTAAAGGGGAGACTTGCAGGCACGCGTAGAACACATGTTCACTCAGAAATCTTAAGGTGAGGAGTTGCAGGACCACGTTCCAGCAAAGTGGAAGAGGGCGATATTAAAAAAAAAATTAGAAAAATTAAATCTTAATTAATAAAATAAA
>NW_024669603.1:0-675 GCF_008729295.1 Plectropomus leopardus | reverse complement strand
GGGGAAGTACACCCATTTTCAAAATTCATACACATTTCTATGGTCCAAAAATATTAGTAAACATGAAAAACTCTCCCAAATCTCAAAAACTGGAGCACTAATGTTCAAATGTATGATGTCATGGGTCTAAAATCTAAAACTAGTAAACTAGTAAAACTAGTTTGTTTTTTTTTTTTATCACTGTTTGAAAAATAAAACATGTAACATTTTCTGTATCAAATGAGATTTTCTTGTGGAAAAAATGATTGTGGGCTGGGCTATCAATATCCTCTTTGCTCATGAACCACTCACATACAGCAGATATTTTGGGAAAAAAAAAGCATAATTTACATGGGAAGTTAATGACATACAGCTGTGGCCTACACAATTAACTGATAAAAAAAAAAAGAAAATCAAACAAAACCAGGCGTAACTACACAGACTAATGTAGTTTATTATGGAATTATGATTATCAAAAGGTTAAGCCTTGGAGTACAGTTATTGCCAGATGGATTTGAGAATAGAATTTACAAAAATTTGTTGTGCAAATTACTCAGCCAGTAATTTGCACAACAAATTTTTGTAAATTCTATTCTCAAATCCATCTTTTGTGTACATACTTATTCTATTACTTACTTATTATTATGTGTACATACCTTATTTCCTCTATGTACATACTTATTTTATTACTTATTT
>NW_024669602.1:0-236 GCF_008729295.1 Plectropomus leopardus | reverse complement strand
AGGTAAAACAGACAAGTGATAAATATCTGTGGGGTACAGGTTGATAAGGTTCTTTTGCGTCCCGCAGCATTGGACATCTTTAAAATAACCACAATAATGGAAATGTAGGAAAACAAGATGAATGCAAGAGGAAGCAAGAGACAAAACATGGCCATACAGAGAGTAGTGACCTGTACAATTTTAACATCATCCCCACATGCCTGACTTGTTATAGAAATGTGGTCACAGAAGCACTG
>NW_024669601.1:0-437 GCF_008729295.1 Plectropomus leopardus | reverse complement strand
ACTTTTCAGGACAATAAATGGACAGGAATTTAAATCATTCATTGATGTAGGTGCATAGATCATACAGAAAACTTGCTGTTTTGGTAAGTAACTCCACTTGTTTGGTTGATTTAAGGTATGTGGCATGTTATGGTTATACAGAAAACTAGAACACTAGTCTTACATGTGTGTGAAAAAAACAAAAAGGAAAATTCACTACATCTGCAAAATTAATTAGTGTTCAACAAGGATCAAATGGTGCTTTAGTGGTCTATCCAAAAAGGCATTGACAACAGAAAGTTGAGCTCAGATAAATGTAAAACATTTTTCTTTTCAGTATCCTTTCAGTAATTGTTTTATATTTTAGCTAATAGCTCATTTACCTCATTTACCTCATATACAGACTTATTGTATAAATTCACAACAATGCAACACTTTTTTGACTGAATTTGATATTT
>NW_024669600.1:0-210 GCF_008729295.1 Plectropomus leopardus | reverse complement strand
TCCTTTTGTCCCAAAGGAGTCCCTGCGAAGAGCTCATTTCATCCTGAACACATTTTCTGTTGTCTTCAGGACGACAGGATGTTGTTAGTTTTGAGCTCTGTTATTTAGCAAAATTGATGTGACACAACACAAAACCATCGGCCGCTGACACCTGCAAATGCCGTCTTAATTGCTGATAGGCCGATGACAACAAGGCAAATGCTGGCGGAT
>NW_024669599.1:0-1168 GCF_008729295.1 Plectropomus leopardus | reverse complement strand
GTTTGCTGTACAGTTTATATTTTAAGTATTATATCCTGCACATCCTGCTTTAGTCAGTGTTAGTGAAACTGGTCAACATTGATCGGATTTTCCTGCTGACATGATTTCGACTTGTCTAAAACACTGAGTTTAAAATGTTTCCCCAATTCCAGGCTGTCCGACTGTCTAATCCCACCCATCTGAGGGAGCTGGACCTGAATAACAATGACCTTCAGGATTCAGGAGCGATGCGGCTTTCCATTGGACTAGGGTGTCCTGCTGTATACTAGAAACTCTCAGGTCAGGATTCATATGTTTGTTGGATGGTTGTTATTTTAAATTCTGCTCATCCTGCTTTAGGTTCATGTTTGTGTAGCACCCGCCCCATGTAGCTATAAGATTAACTTATCAGTTAGAGGGGGTTGTAATACAATGGGCGGGGCCCTGGGCACGTTTATTTATGGCTGACCGAGTTACCCTGAGTAAACAGGAGAGAAAATAATTGCAGGAAAATATGAATTACTGATTTTTAATCCCTACTAAGAATTCTGTTTCTATCTAAATATTACCTTTTTAAACCTTAAATACACTGCAATAAAATGTATATACCTTAAAAGAATGTAAATATGACACAGAGACAGTACCTTAAATTCAAATGACAAATTTAGTTCAATTAATAAATGATTTTTAACATAAAAAAACACAAAACACTCACAAAACATGTACCAAGACACTCGAAAGTGTTTCCTGTGTCAATATGAACAACTTTCAGAAGTTTCAGAAAGAAGTACATTTTCACCACTAGGTACCCTTTAAGTTCCAATTTCAGTACTGACCTTTTTTCTCCAATATCAGTTTCAAACCAAAATAAAAAATGTTGCAGGCCTGAGTCGTAGCTCGGGAGCGTTGTGACCAAAAACAAATGGCCGGTTCACTTGCTGATGCAAGCACAGAAAATAAAAGCACGTGCACTGGTTAGTTTTTACTCACGAATCCCTCAGTTCTCATCTGCAGTATGGCAAAGGGGAAAAGCAGGGCGATGGTTGACAGAGTGAACAGTCACTGAGGTTACAGGCTGGCGGCAACTGTCCAGACGAAAGGCGAGCTGAATGGGAGACTTCTACTGGTCCAGCGGGTCCCACGAGTGCTTCCTGGTCCACTGTGTACATTAACAGTCTCTCAGTCTCTC
>NW_024669598.1:0-657 GCF_008729295.1 Plectropomus leopardus | reverse complement strand
GTCAAACTGCGCTCAGTTTCACACAGGAGAGAATACTGCTTCCGGGGTAGCTCGCCTTCAAAATAAAAGCCCACAAGTGGATTTTTCAAACAATGACATTCACTGAAGTTAAAGGTTCAGTCTGGAACTTGGAAACAAAAGCTTCTCAACATCTCTCAACACAAAGTCCAAATAATGGACTCTTCATTTTTAATAAGTGGGGTTGGTGTCAAAAGCCATGTCAAATAATTTTTGAAGCACTGGGGTGGAAATGAATAAATAAAAAATAAAGAAATAAATTATAACTTTTTCTATTAAACACTTGTTGCTTCTTCTGTGTTTGTGTGTGTGTGTGTGATTTTTTTCTTAAAAAAAAGAAGCTTTTCTTCCTTCCTTTTGGTTTTGGTTTTTAATGTATGTGTGTATATTTGCTGTCTCTATCAACAAAACTTTTGTTTGTTTTTTTGTTATCAGAGACCACAGATGGAAATTAGCTAGTAAGCTAAATCTGCTACAAGGCATCTTTTCTCTTCTGAAACCTATATTATTTTGTACATTGTCCCTGATTCAATTAAACTTAATAAACTAAAACTAAACGTAGTAAGAATATTTTGGTGATTTGGTATTCTTTGAAACTTGTTCCAATTTTTTAAAGAAAACTTGCCCTCCAAACCTGCA
>NW_024669597.1:0-211 GCF_008729295.1 Plectropomus leopardus | reverse complement strand
TGTGAAAAATAAAAACACACAGCCTATAGTGTGTACTGTCAGTGTGATGCCACTGAGGGTCACTGTAGGCTTGTTTCTGTGGAGCTTCCATCACTGCAGAGAGGAAATGATTCTCAAAGAGGAAACAGATGGTCAGCTAATGAAACAAGAAATATTTGACCACACTTTAGCAATTGTTTAATTTAAGCTGAAATATAATGATATTGTAAAT
>NW_024669596.1:0-599 GCF_008729295.1 Plectropomus leopardus | reverse complement strand
TGGTTCCTCCCAAAACCTTCCTATCACAAGTTGTCACATGTTGCTGTTTTACTTTGCTTTCGCATCCGCATATTACGATTTAGGTATCCTTCTGCATCTGCTGTTTACCAACCAATACACATGGTGACATGACATGGCATGTGGTGACGTTTAGGCAACAACAGCACATGACAGCAAACTTCACATTCAGACAGGAAACGAACACCGCTGGTAGCTCTCAAGTCCTGGGTTTGTTAGATCTATCCTCCATACCTCCCACCTGCTCTATTGGTGCCTTTGTGCTCCATGCAATAAGTGGACACCATCGTGACACATTTAATGCTGACAGAGCAGGTGCTGTCTGGCCATCCGCTGGCACATAATAACACCAACGGTTCTTTCCAGCCCCATTCGCATCATACTGCATTTCATGGACACACGAAAGCTGGCTTGTGGCATTGCAGAAGCCTCCAGAAGCACTCTTAAAGCAGCAGTATTTTACAAGTTGGGAATGACAACAGGCTCTTCCTTGTCACAGCAATGCACAATGTGTGTTTGTAAGCCATTCTGTGCATTTGTCTTGTCTTGTAAACAGCCTCGATGTGCTTCAAATAACTAGT
>NW_024669595.1:0-252 GCF_008729295.1 Plectropomus leopardus | reverse complement strand
AGAACAATCAATCATGTTACAGTAAACAGGATCCCAACAATCTGTATCCAACCTGCCTTTAGTATCCATAGAATATTCCTTCACTTAAGATCATGTGCAATAGAAGAATGAAGTGAACAAAGGGTATGGTAGAGAAGGAATTTCCCCATTGTGACAACTGATAAAAGTGAACTGAACAGAACAAAAGATGTGTTATCTTAAAATTCATGAACATCTGCCTGCTGTATTCCTTTGTGATCTCCTGTGGAGATG
>NW_024669594.1:0-261 GCF_008729295.1 Plectropomus leopardus | reverse complement strand
AACAGGACCATGGGCAGGACAGGTGTGATGTTTGGATGGTGTGTTATGTGTGCCACCCACCACGGGAGATTTAAAAACCAGCTGTTACCATTTTGCTGTTAACTCAAAGAAGGACAGCGGGCGTAAATGTCCACAAGTAGGGAAAACAATCTGAGCAGAGGACAAGATCAGCCTCCATATAACAGGTGCTTGTAAAGCGCTGCCGACGCATATGTTATATGTTACACCCATCCTGCCTCTTTTGGTTCCACGATGCCGGCA
>NW_024669593.1:0-397 GCF_008729295.1 Plectropomus leopardus | reverse complement strand
TATTTTATATGCTGGAATATGCAGAAATATAAGTTAACAGAAGAAAACCTTGTTTTATTTTATTAAAATATGGTGGAATGTGCAGAAAATAGGTTTAAATGTTCAGCAATTTTCTTCAAGTCAGAGACTGTTACATTTCATTTAATTTTTGCTTGATGCAATGTGCATGAAGTTAAAGGATTGAAACTCATAAAACAAGTTAAAAAAGACAGTTTCATTTGATTCAGTTTTATCTAATGGAATATGCAGAAAGAATAGAATTAGGCTGAGAGGTCTATTGCTTTATATTGTATTCAGGTTGTGCATCATGTTTTTGAAAAGTAACTAATTAAAAAAGTAAAGTAATTATAAAAGTAACTAATTACTTTTGAAAATAAGTAATCAGTAAAGTAACGGG
>NW_024669592.1:0-312 GCF_008729295.1 Plectropomus leopardus | reverse complement strand
GACTCCGTCTTTGGTAACCATTAGAGCCCGACCGATTTATATCAATCATAGGTTTTTATTGGCCGATATTGGCCCATGACACATGTATTGGTATCGGCTTATAAATTGCACAATATCAAAAGTTTATTTTTAACAGAACACAGCGCAGAAAAAGATGCTCAGACTAATGTATAATTATCGATTTCCCTCTGAATTCTACTGTTTAAGTGCACTAATTTGCACTGATATCCTGTTTCCATCACATATCACTGTCACAGGTATTTGCTAACAATCTGAGGGATAATTGCATTGCATAACTGCATATAATACCGT
>NW_024669591.1:0-942 GCF_008729295.1 Plectropomus leopardus | reverse complement strand
GCACACTCCAAAGGACCTCAGTCTTCTCAGCAGGTGGAGACGACTTTTCAGGACTTTTTCAGGATGTATGTTGCTTTTTTCCTAGAATGAAATCTCAATGATTGGTTGGATTGCCATCACTTTTGTTAACAAAATTTATGTTTGCTACAGCATAAACTGTAATAACTTTTGTGATTTTTTTTTCCTCTAGCACCATCATTAGGTTAAAACTTTCTCTAAA
Organism: Plectropomus leopardus; assembly: GCF_008729295.1. NCBI lineage: Eukaryota > Metazoa > Chordata > Actinopteri > Perciformes > Serranidae > Plectropomus > Plectropomus leopardus. Next base: position 722 of record NW_024669591.1, on the reverse strand, counting down.
GGGTATAATATCTCAACACTATTATACCCTTTAGAACTGACTGTAAAATGTAATACAGTGAATCATTTCAGCAGTGGTCTTGTTGGTGTGTTTAAGTATATTTTTGTTAAATAGATTTAATGGTTATTTATTAATGTTTATCTGTAGCACTGTACATGGGTACAACAGTTAATACTTGCACTGTTGCACCTAATTGATTGGAAGATGTGAAGAATAGTCCCGCTTCTAATTTTTGCTTTTTGCTTTTTCCTCTGTAGGCTCTCTTGCCATCGCAGACATCAGCCAACATCTCCATCACCCGTTCTGGCTGCTCCACAAATCTCAGTACCGTCCTCCATGCTGAGGGGAAACAGAAAGGAAGCCTCAGTCTGCATTTTACTTGTCACCCGTACCTTAGCCTGAAAGCATCTGCACAGCATTCTATAGAGGCAATACAGATGCTGGGATTTCCTGCCCATGGAGCGTTCATCTTGAAGGTTTTAACTGCACATCTGCCTGGTGTTGAGGTCGGCCTGGAGCTGGGACGTTGTTATTTCAGGGGTAGTTTGGGAAAAACAGAGGCCTCACAGATAAAGGAGGAGCCGTCTTCATACGTTGTGAATGTGACCAACTACTGTCCTGCACTACAGGTCAGACAATCAATCAGTTCTGCTTGTAGAAACCTGAATAAACCTCACATGTTAAAGTTACAAATATTAATGTTACCTCTAACTGTGGCAATA
>NW_024669590.1:0-464 GCF_008729295.1 Plectropomus leopardus | reverse complement strand
TTTTTTATTTCACTTTTAAAATGTATTGATCTATTTATTTAGCTTTTTTACATAATAGAAACTTCTTCATGTTCATTTGATTGTGTATTTTGTTTTTTTTACATTTACATAAACCGATAAAGAGAGAATTAGAAAAAAAAACAAAAAACCTCGCCTCTTCTCGGTGACCAGTGGTGCGTTCATGAACCAGGGGAGTGTGTCAGTGTTTTGAGCTTAAGTGCCACTAGATTTACTGTCCTGTGTGCGTGTGTTAAGGCACCTGCAGCTTGCATACGTCATACTCTGTATATGTGTCAGTCAGTCAGGTAGAGGCTTCCTGGTTGTAGGATTAGTCTGGTGGCGTGCTGTCATTCTGGCCTGGGCCAATATACTACAGATTAGTGAGGCAGCGGCAGACAGACAGAGCTGGATGGAGACTTTTCATTTTCAGTTTGACTCAAAGATGTGTTTGGACTGGCTTGTGC
>NW_024669589.1:0-442 GCF_008729295.1 Plectropomus leopardus | reverse complement strand
ATGTGAGTTTATGGGGTTTTTTTCCCTTCAATTTAAGTCTTTAAATTTAATTCTGAGTGGTATTAAAACATTTTAGAAATTCTTAAATCTGACTTGCCTTTTGCTGTAGGAACCCTGGTCTGTCTATCTATCTATCTATCTATCTGTCATTTGTATGCCACATTTTGGTCAACAACAAACTTTAAAGAAAAAAGATGGAGCAAAGCAGCAAAAGCATTTTACATAGTCTAATCAAATAATCATTGAGTGAGACCGAGTTCATGGATCACTCAGAGAGACACTTACTGTGTAGTTGGCCTATACTAAAAGAAAAACCAGAATTAGTGCTAAATAGACAAACTTTCTTGTTTTCTCTTTTGGGCTTTGAAATGTATGCACAGTATATGTAGAGTAGCTTTTTGTTTAAGCATCCTGGCATCTTTCATTATTAAAAAATAGCTTG
>NW_024669588.1:0-1115 GCF_008729295.1 Plectropomus leopardus | reverse complement strand
GTAAAAATATATCAAAATTATATCTACAAATTCTCTTTCGGGACATTTGTCATAAATTGCTCACTGCCTTTTCCCCCACGATTTTGGAGAATAAATCAAACCATTTTGCTGAGGGTTCAATGGTTTAAATACTCATGAAAGGTTTCGAAATGCAGGACATGAAAAGTGATGTCGATTCAGGTTTCGAAGGGTTAAGAGCACTGCTGCTGTGTGAAATTTAAAAGGCATATTGTGGCCGAAAGACTCTTAAGCCGAGTGTGCCAGCTGATGTTGAACATTATAATCCCTCCTGAAGTCAAGTGTTGTTGTTAGAACGAGGCTAGAGATGCACCTGGTAGGATATGAGATCCTGTTAGCTGATTTTATATATTTGGTGTTAGGCAGTCATCCTGCTGGCAGGTTTTCATATTTGATGTTAAGCTCTGATTGCTGTCGTGTTTCAGCACTCTGAGAGATCACCTGTCAATCACGTAATGCGGTCAGTGCTGTTACATCTTTCTGTCCGCTCAGACATGATGGTAATCACTGCTGACACTCATTACCCACTTCTCTCTTTTACAGACACGCTGGACACATATGGGGAAGTTCACCCTGTGTGGCAGACGTACAAAGACTGAGATGACAGTCTGAAGTGTCCTAAGACGACGATACGCAGCCTGCTCTGTTTGGGGGGCACTTTTTCAAAATGACAGGAGGCCAGGAGCCAGACGCAGCAGCCCCATACATGTTTCTAGGATTTTAGGACATCTTTTAAGGATTTAAAGACAATTCAGGAAATTTCTAGAATTTTAGGACATTTCTTGAATTTAAAGATGTTTCTAGGACTTAAGGATGTTTCTAGGATTTTAGGACATTTCTGGAAGTTCAGGACACTGGGATTTCGGGACATTTGGGGCTTAGCTAGAACCTCTGTCAGGGGTGCGGGGGGTCCTCCTCTGGATTTTTTTTTATAAACAAGCTACATTTTGATGCTATTTTATGCAGTCTAGCCCCTTATGCATACTAGAAGTACAAAAGCAGTTCCTAGTGTGAATCACTTCACTTTTATTGTGAATCAAAAAATAGCTGGGGGGCCACCCAGCACCCTATAGGGGGTTAGATTTGGCCCACAGGCC
>NW_024669587.1:0-545 GCF_008729295.1 Plectropomus leopardus | reverse complement strand
TTTCTTTTGTGTGTTTTTCTGCAGCTAACTCTGCTCAATACTTCCTCCTCTGTGTGTTAAAAAACACAAACACTGCTTTCTCCTGTCAGAAACTGCAAGTAAAAACCTGACATGGATCTACAGGCACTACAACATGGAAAATATATGAAATATATTTAACATTAATCAGGGTTCATAACCATTTTTATCAATAAATGTTTGTGAATCTGAGGCAAATATACAAGACCAAACATTGTCTGAAACAACCGTCGATACTAAAGTCAGAACACAATAATAACCTGGATATTTAAATATAACTACGATTGATTGTTATTAACTGTATAAGAAGGGAGATGATGGTGCATAAAGGCATGTAAAACATTTTTAAGCACTGGGGAGGGAGTTATTTTGGCTCATGGGAGGAGCACCTTGCTTTGAATGACTGTATTTTTTAAAGAAAAACGATTTTTAAAGAAAACATCCCCTTGAAACCTGCCGGTGCATGGTTGTTCTCTTTTTTGTAATTTTTAAAGAAAACATAAAACATATTTTTGGCTATTTTTCAA
>NW_024669586.1:0-905 GCF_008729295.1 Plectropomus leopardus | reverse complement strand
ACTGGCCCCATTATCACAGTGATGAACGTAAGTAGTGGAACAGCAAAACTCAATATTTTAAAACTTTTCAAAGGAATATGTGTTGTAACCTTAGCATGCCTTCAAACTGAGCCCAGTACACTGTTTTGACAAAGTGAAGTATTACACAGCGTTACAGATTCTCAGATACTAATCAGTAAGTTTTTACTAAACAGTGTTGTTTAAACTTTGTTGCATTAAAAGAAATTCAAATCAACTGAACTCCATTCACACCATCCTCAATAATGGAGGACTGTATAAAAGTAAAAGTCCTATCATTTACAAAGTCCTGCAGCTCCTGCATTGCTGACAACACGGTCCGGCAAATGTTTCCAAATAAAATGCCTCGGGTTAGCAACTGGTAGGATTCTGTTCACAGAGACGTTGTCAGGGGTCTTTTATTTTGAAAGGGAAGTAGGGAAGTTGGAGTAAAACAGACGTCTTTGTCTTTCCTCATGTCTGTGACAGAGAAAAACTTTAAACTGCATTAAAAATAGAGTCAATATAATCATCAAAACACCATTTTCACTGTCTATTCCTACTGACAAATGTACGTGTAAAAAAACAGCGAGCCGCTGAGACGTGCCTGGCAAGCGCTGCTCAGGCGGGCGTAGTGGATGCTCTGTCTTGACAACATGGGTGCTGAAATACAAAAAAAAAAGTTTGGCACTGTTCATGGGCCTGAAACGGGCCTAGTTGTATGCTCCTTTCACAAAGTATCACAAATTTATTTTTATTTAAGTAAATGTAATGCCGTTACTGAATATCAGAGTAATACATTTTATTACTTGTTACTGCCAAAAGTAATGGCGTTACTCCCAACACTGCTTAAAATACATAATTTTGAATATGCTCCAACCATCTTTGTGTCAAACATGTCCTTTCAG
>NW_024669585.1:0-377 GCF_008729295.1 Plectropomus leopardus | reverse complement strand
GCTGCTAATGTTACCTACAGTCAGCTGTAAGCTGCTAATGTTACCTACAGGCAGCTGTAAGCTGTTAATGTTAGAGACAGTTAGCTGGAAGCTGCCAGTGTTACCTACAGTCAGCTGGAAGCTGCTAATGTTACCTTCAGGCAGCTGGAAGCTGCTAATGTTACCTACAGTGAGCTGTAAGCTGCTAATGTCACCTACAGTGAGCTGTAAGCTGCTAATGTCACCTGCAGTCAGTTGTAAGCTGCTAATGTTACCTACAGTGAGCTGAGAGCTGCTAATGTAAGCTACAGTAAGCTGGAGGCTGCTAATGTTAGCTACAGTTAGCTGGAGGCTGCTAATGTTACCTACAGTCAGCTGTAAGCTGCTAATGTTACCTA
>NW_024669584.1:0-484 GCF_008729295.1 Plectropomus leopardus | reverse complement strand
CTTTAATCCTTCCGCTTGGTTGACTGCATGTTTCTGTCAGCCATGTAGGTGCCAGCTGGACCAGCAACATGGCACCAGTCCCACACACAGTAGGACCAGTGGTGCCAGCAGGGGCCGTCCCCCCGTGGTTTCAGTGATGTATTTGCATGGGCAGGACTTGCTGGGTTTGTGCCATAACTACCTGTCGAAAACTTGAATGTGTAGAATGTCCTGCTGGTTTAACTGATAGGAGAACATTGTAGGAAAAAAGCTTTTTCAAAAATATACTATGTGAATCCCAATCAGGGATATTGCACATTACAATAAGGGTTTTTAGTCCCTTCATGCATAGCAAATATACATAGCTACATACAGGAATTATTGAGGCTATTTTACTATTACTATTATTGCTAGTTGACTGTTTTAGATTTTTTTTTTTTTGAATTATTTGCATGACACGAGATATGTATTATAAGTAGACAGTGCCCGGGTTGAACCAGGGGGT
>NW_024669583.1:0-877 GCF_008729295.1 Plectropomus leopardus | reverse complement strand
AATAATAAGAAAAATAGATATACCAAAGGGTGGCAGAAAAACTTTACAGTTTAATAGTAAAATCAACACCAGAGTATTTACTACAACTACTAATACTTATACTAGTACGACTACTTGAAGGGGCTCTGCACAACTTCTATACATTAAATATTGCTACTGAATGAGATGCAGTAATCAGCCCGATAATTGAAGATGTCATTTTATACAGATATTTTTTAATAGACATTTTCCCTCCTCGTCAAAAAAAACTGTCTTTTTTTTTTTGCAAAGTATCTCCGTCAACACTAGAACAAAACATTGACTCCAAGTTAGCTGGTTTTGCCAGTCTCCACTCGTTAAAGGTTGATGCGTGTACAGAAAAAGTTAACGTTTCCTAAAGAACGACTGGACATCTCATCAGTGCTGACTTCCGTTTCATTCAAGGATCAACGAACGAGTTCAAAGATAGGAGTGATGCTCTGGAGATGTAACAGTCTTCCTTCCACTTCTTATCAGAAATAATGCTACACTCAAAATTACCCCACCTTTGCTGATTCGACTGAGCCTGATCCAAAACTGTTGTCTCCGGCGGACTTTAAACCGCAGACACTGAAGTGGACCATATAACAGTGGGTGCCGCAGACACCTTTGTTTGTTGTGAAGTGGTGCAGTTATACTGAGGTTAAGTGTAAAGTTGTCATTATTTCATGCTGTTGTTATTGTTTCTGGTGCATACTCATTACATGAAGCAACAACAGGCATGCGAAAATTGAAATTACGTCATTGTTTCCCAAATGCTCCGTTTCATATGTCCACATCAATATGCAGTCACCACAGTTTAAAAAATCTCAGTTTTAGTGACCTAAAACTGTCTTTGTGCAAACTGATGCGAGACCAA
>NW_024669582.1:0-309 GCF_008729295.1 Plectropomus leopardus | reverse complement strand
CAAGACTGGTGTTACATGCAATACACCTTGCGGAGTCCTATTCTCATCTCATTGTCAAATGTGATGACACAGATGTACTGGTTTTGCTTGTGTACTATGCAAGCAAAGGGATGTTTGGATCCTCACAAGTGTTCATGCATTCTGGACATGGCCTAAAGGAAAGATTTGTCCCAGTATGTTCAATTGCTCAGAGTCTTGGAGCAGCTCTTTGTGAGTGTTTGCCTGCATGCCACGCCCTCACGGGTTGTGACAGTACAAGCATCTTGTACAGAATTGGAAAGACCACTGCTTTCACAAGACTGAAGACCC
>NW_024669581.1:0-745 GCF_008729295.1 Plectropomus leopardus | reverse complement strand
ACGACCAGACCCTCTGTGATGTTCTGCAGGGTGCTGAGGATGATGTCCGCTGTCAGGAAGGACTCGGGCAGAGAGATCCTCCTGCAAACAAATGAGGGGGTGACATGAGTGAATATGTAGAGGAGCAGGACAGAGAAGCCTCGGCATGACTCACTGGATTTCTATAGCTGATTCAGTAACAAGGAGAGCTGTAGCGGTTTGTGTACTCGTACTGAACTGTCAAAGTCCAGGGATCACGGTTCGGGTCTTGCAGCGGCACGCAGAATACACGCTAGTAAACTGATCCACATAATGCAAAACCAAAGTTCACAAGCTTTGAGTTCCCCCTGAAAACCTTTAGCTGTGCTGTCAGCCGCTCGTGCTGAGGGCGAATGCATCCTCACGCAATCTGTGTTTTTTCCACCGAACAGTACTCACATCGAACCGTGCTTCCAGTTTGAATCAAAGCGAGACTTTTGTGTTTCGTTACAGCCCTCATAACAAGAAACAACTTCTCACTAGAGCCCGATGGATTTATCACTCAGCTGATTTTATCACATTAACTGTCGTCAGACATTAAAAGTAAATTATTAACAAAACGTAATGCAGAAAAAGATACTTAGAGTAACTCAGAATTATTAAATTCCCAATTAAGTTGTCATTTTTGGCAATAAATAAGTATCCTTCCTCCATTACGTATCTTTGTCACAACTTTAATAACCATATCATATAAATAATTTCATCCATATGATCCATACATCAATAT
>NW_024669580.1:0-370 GCF_008729295.1 Plectropomus leopardus | reverse complement strand
TGTACTCCTGTCTTTTGTGCCTCTTAATAATCCTTTGATTCATTCCTCATACCAGGCATTAAAGACGTGGTCTATCTTTCCGATAAGTACCATGACTCACCGGAGATGGTCGCCTCCAGAAGGCTGCTCGATATGGCCCGCATAAAATACAGGTGAGTAAAAGGGTTTTATCAGGCGTACAGGAACAAGTGGAAGTGCTTTATGTTTTATTATTACACAAGGTGAAGAGATACAGACACGCATAAAAAGAACATAATGATAGTACCATCAGTAACAACAACTTAGAGGAGATAAACGAAGAAGTGGAAGTGTTGCTTCCTCACTGATTAACTCTTGAATGTTCTGCTCAACCATTAGGTAGAGGACCATT
>NW_024669579.1:0-798 GCF_008729295.1 Plectropomus leopardus | reverse complement strand
CAGGTCACTGACTGAGAAAAAGCTCCTTACAGTTAATTCCCTGCAGCGCTGCAGCGCTGCTTCGACTCACAGCAGAACAAAAGAAAGTCCTTTCAGTCTGCTGATGCTCAGATCAAACACTGAAAACTGAAATCAGCAGACTTTACAAAAAAAAACAACTTAGTGTCTTTACAATGCCGTTGCCATGGCGACCTGCCAACAAGCCTGTGCTCCGCCTCCTCAGCTTCACGGCGGAGTCGGAGCGGGAGAAGCGGGACTGGATGGAGGCGCTGCAGGAGGCCATCGCAGAGACTCTGTCGGACTACGAGGTGGCCGAGAAGATCTGGTCCAACCGATCCAACAGGATGTGCGCCGACTGCAAGGCCCTGAACCCCGACTGGGCCTCCATCAACCTGTGCGTGGTCATCTGCAAGAACTGCGCAGGTACCTGGAAATTCAGATCGTTGGGTTACATCAGATTAACTCAAACTTTAGGGATTATTAGAATAATCCATCCAGATAGGCTCTGATCAAAACAATTTGGATTTTAATTAATGAATGAGATTGGTGGAAAAAACAAAACATCCAACTGTCTTAAAAACTCAACTCAACTTTAATTATGTAGCTCCGTTCATAGCAAAATTAATACAGCACGCAAAAAAAAACATTTAAAAAACAAAAATAAATAAACATGACAGAAATAAACATAAACAGAATTTTGCAAGTCTTAAAATAAATAAACTAGATAGAATATGTAAACACAAAAGATAAAAAGTTGTATGAAAAGCTGTGATTAATCCCTGAATAATAATAATAACA
>NW_024669578.1:0-604 GCF_008729295.1 Plectropomus leopardus | reverse complement strand
AAGTACGAGTCGCTGCAAAGCAACAGACCCTCGTTTGCAGCTTAAACTTCACTTCATAGCAGAGTCACATGCAAATCCTGAGCCAAAGAACGACAGAGCAGCTGCACAACAGTAGCATCTCGTTCAGCAGCTAGTGCAGCTAACATTAGCACAAAGCACACACTCAAAGCAGTGAGCAGTAGCTGCTGGTGGGTTGGTAGCCATTTTGAGCTAAAACGAAAGGTACCGTAGTGACAGATATTCTTCTTGTGTATATGTGACTGTAGCATTTAACAGACTTGTTTTTTAAAGTATTTATTAGTATGAAAGAGCTCAGAGGGCTTGTAGAATGGAGCGAACCCGCTGCTCACACACAGGGGGAAACAAAACGACACTGACAGATAAAATACACTGCTGCAGTGCTACTGTTCGTAGTAAACATAACAGAGTTTCAGCTCCTTCAGGGACATGCCCCATGCATCTCAGAGCAAAGCAGAGAATACTGCAAAATTTTCACGATTTTGAAACCTTATGTTGTGCACTTCAGTTTAATAATTAAAATTTGGCTAGGTAGTTAATAGTACATTTTTCTGTGGTATGACAGACTGATTACACATATTTAGGG
>NW_024669577.1:0-4756 GCF_008729295.1 Plectropomus leopardus | reverse complement strand
CTTGATGATGTCATATTGAAGTCATTACCGTTATCTCAGCTTGGACTCTGAAATTAGAAATGAATAACAAAAAGCATGAGTTTCAACTGGGCATGTGTTTGCAAGACATGGGCATTTACATAGCAAAGCATTGCATTATGGTACATTTAGGATCCAGTCTTTGTGGAGCTCGACCCATTCTAACAATGGAACAAAGGTTAGGTGTTGTCAGCCTCTGCTGCTTTGATTTTGACTATTCTGTCTCTTTTGAGTTTTCTCTTTATGGGCAGGGTTTCCCACACATTCATTTATAGTGGTCTGCCATGCCAGCGCAGGGCATACTCTGGGCACAGATGGTGCAGCAGAATGTCTAATGCAGTGAAAGTGATACTTAACTGTTCATTCTGCTGAGTCTAAAAGTTTGCATTCACTTGCAGCAGCAGCTCCTCTTATCCATCGATTTGATCCGATTAGATCTAAACGATTCTACAAATCAGTTATCCATCCCATCAAGTCATGAATTGGCATAATTTGCTTGACGCTGTGTGATTGTGACACAGAATTTCAAAATTAAGGCGCATCTGAAAGAGGATGATATGGATCTATGTTTTCACTTTGCATCGATGTTACTAATCGTTGCTCATTTAATAGATATATCGGTGCAGATTGATGGATTGTAACACCCGTAGTACTGACTCAGCTAATCACAATAATAGAGAAACACTAAAACGTAATAAAAACAGAATAATGAGGGTTGTGTTTGTGCTTTTGTGTGTCTGGTGTCCAATTCTATCTTGATTGCTGTGATGAAATGTTCATACGTGAGCAGCATCACTGTAATTACAAGCTGATAGCTTGGGGCTGCAGAGGACACACAGTCATGCTGGCAGGAGGAACATGTGCACATATGCTCCCTCAAATGTTCAAACCACTGTCAGCCCTGTGATAGTGACTATGTGTCAAAATCTGCCAGCAGCCTCCAGGAGCTGCTCCTCCTCCTGCATTTGGAGCGGTGCATGCTGGGATTACAGAGCTTACATTAGTGCCAGGCTGAGACTCAAGGCTGGTCCAGACCCATCACTCACATTTTACAAGTCAAACAGGATAGGCACAAAGAAGAGAGGAGAGTTAGAGGAACAAGGGGAGGCCTGACAGGAGGAGAGAGGAGCAGAGGGGAGAGCGCAGCCTGCAGCATGTGTGGGGAATGCTGTCATCGTTATTCAAATGCGATGTGCAAATTTCATACTTCCAACTGATTCCACATTGAATCAAGGCAGGGACAATATAAGGGAGGGGAATAAGCAAAAAACATCAAAAGAGGATGAATCCAATCAAAACAGAGCCAATGACACAGAGCGGGCCTTATCTTCGAAACAGGGCCGAAGCCTTTCCTGCTGACGAATTCACTTTCTCTTCCAATTCCCATCTTTCCCCCTCTCATGCAATGTCGATTCCCCATGCCGAAGGGCACTATAATTGGACTTGCCCATTCAGGCCTGAAAATCAATTCCATCAATATGTGAAAGACGCCTCCCATCTTCTCTCTGTGGTTTAGATTATCCACCATCACTCCACTATTTTATACTGCTGTGCTCTCTGAATGCAGGGAGGTAACGCTAGATTTACACAACATGCAGGGACATCAAGAACTGTGGAGACTTCCAAATGTGCTGTTAATCCTCTGTGAGTTATTTATGTCATTAGGAAGCCTCATCACAGTATATCTTACTGAGCTTTTTACAACTACTGATAATCAGTGGTGGTAATGTTAAGTAGTTTTACCCCGATAGTCCTGACTTTTTGGTAGATCTGTTAGATATGTCAGTAACTATGAAAGAGTGACTTTGTCGTTTTTTGGTGACCTGTGTGCGACCCATTGCAGCTAGTAGCAGTTAGCAGCTAATTTAAAGCAGAAGAACAGCAACTGTAAATGTGCACAAATTTGGAAAACAATGAGATTCAGGAGCTTCTTACCCTCTGTGCAGAGTGCGAAATCAGCCAGCATATCCAGCATGTTCTTGTTCCGAAGTTATCATATACCATTGCTGTTGCAGTAAGATCCTGACGCCAAAAGCTAACTTTTGTGTCTGCATTATATGCCACCGAACAACGTCAGATGAGAGTGAGGCCTAAAAGAACCAGTTGCGGTGTACGGCACCCTCGTGAATGGGTGGTGTCAGTCGAGAATGCGGCCAGACGGAATCTGTAGTGTTTGTATGATACATAGCTGGCATTTCAACTTGATGCCAGGTAATGAAATAAAGTCATATAAGGAGCACAATGAGCACTATAGGGCAAACAGGAAGATTTTCTGCCATATAGTGGTGAGGTTGCAGATTGAATCCAACTGAAACTTCTTCTGTGTGCCAAGCATGTAGATAAGAAGAAATATGGTGGCTGATCTGAAAATGTGAATGGTGCTGTCTAGAGGCAGTGTTTAATTTGTCTGTTCTGGGCCGCTGTAGAACAACATGGCGGGCTTCTTCCAAGATAGCTCATTCTAAAGTACAGAAAATATAATGATTCTTAGTTTTAGGTGATTGTACTTTAATAAAAAATACTTACTACATTATATTCCATATCTGCCAATATGTCCCCCTAAATCCTACTAGCTGGACCTTTACATTCTCGAAATGGCCCTATGTACCCCTGACCTGTGCAGGGCTGCTGTGACTGGATGTATCTTTTGGCATAGATGAGTGAGGACAGCAAATGTCAAAAGGTTGAAAACAGGAAATGAATTTGTTACATAATTTATTACACAGTAATATTTGTTTATTAAGTGGCTACTGGCCTGTTGTCATTTTGTCTGAAGTGGCCCCAGGGCAAAACAAGATGGGCATTCCTGCTCTAGACTTTTAATTATGATCTCTGGTGTGGCTGGAAAAACACAATTCATATAATTTGGTCTTATTTACCTTTTATTATGGGTTGTAACAAGGACTTTGGACCTGGGGCTCACTGCAGAGTCAGGTCTTGTTATTCTTAATTAAATGCTGTGTTCACTATGTCTTTTGTGCTATTACTAAACAATATGTTATGAACTTCAACAGTATTTGCATTAGACTTGGGTGATATCATGGTATTACGGTATACCAAGGTACTTAGAAATCCTGAAGGTATGTTTTTTCAATCCTGTCATAAAGACAGGCGCTCCTCTTTCTATTAAACCCATTGCATGTAGTGCACAGCATGCACCACCAGTGCTAAGTCTCCTATCTCTACTGGTTGAACAGGCAAATTATTTAAAAGACACAGCGACACCCAGTGGTGGAGGGAGAAGTGACAGGACTGTCAATGGCTGGCGGCCAGAAACACCTAACTAATTAAGGTTATTTTTGACCAAACCAGAGCTGGTAATTGTTGGAACAGTGCACTTAAACTCATAGTTTGGTTTGGGTGAGTTTTATTTTGTTTCTGTTGAGTTTGCAGCTATTAGAGTACGCTGGCAGATACATTTACATCTGAAAATTGTGTAGTAATTTGGCTTCAGTCAACACATATAAACTGCAACATGACACCACCTATAACAGGCTCACAGAAGCTTTTAAATAGGCTTATTTTATATAATTCCAAGATGAATCCTTTAAAGCAGTAGAAAAAGCGTAGTTTCACATACAGCAGCAATAACAACACTGAGTGTGAAATGTGATGAAGAGCACTTATCACCAAAAGTGTCACCAAACTTAAGAAGAAGTAAACAAGCTGCTGTGGCTGGCAATATTCTCTTTCCTCTAGAATAAACAGCACTGTGTGACAGAGCATCATCACTACACATTCTAAGTTCATCCACTAATACAGTATAAGACATGTCACATGACAGCAGGCAGATCAAGGAGACAGATGGACCTCAATGAAATCTGAACTACAGAGTGAACACAGTCAGGTTACAGCGTCTCCAGTAGTCAGTGATCTGTGGAGGAGCGACTGCAGCCAGCACTCGTGTGAAGGCGGCATCTCTGCTCTCCATTATCAAAGTGCAGAGTGTAAAATGAACCGTAGGCACTCTTGCATGTGGGTCAGCTCTGTGATGGAGTTCTGGGTTAGCACACGGCTCAGAGCTGTCTTCGCTCGGCTCCAGCTGTCTCACAGTGTGCAGACATGGCACAGCACAAATTCAGGAGACCGGCCGCGGAAATGAGTCGCAGGATTTGACGTCTGTGATACCACTCTAGGGAACTTGTTCAGAGAATGTTTGAAGAGTGTTTCCTATAGAGTTGCCTCCATAGTTGGGGTTAGCGTTCACAGTGTGTGATGATATTTTTGTAAAAAAAAAAAAAGGAAAAATAGAAAAAAACAAAAGCTGAGCTGCTGGTGATTGAAGTCATTGTAGCATGTATGATATTGTCAAGCCTACAATGCTGTGTGTCTAATATGCAATTAGCCTACTTAGAAAAGTCCTGCTGGGTTTAAAAAGAAAAATGAATAGAGAGGAAGCGGAGGAATAAGCGCCCTACCAACACATCATCAGGCTGAATGGAAATCATGTGCAGGAGGTGGTGGCATCTCCAAAAGAGCTTCCTACGTGTTGACTGGATCACTTATCATTGTGACTAAATCCAAAATACACCACAAACAGGGGCAGAGGCATTTTTTTTTATTATTACTAGTCCTGTAACGTTATCCCTACCACTTGTAGGTGCCATTTTTCTCATCTCAACTGCCTATTCCACCAGTAGACACTGACCTTTAATGGTGCGTGCTGTGAACTACAATACATTGCCTCAATAATGCTTTTTTTTTTATCAGTTTAATACAAAGAGGAGCTTCTGTACGT
>NW_024669576.1:0-758 GCF_008729295.1 Plectropomus leopardus | reverse complement strand
CTGTTGCTGTTGCTGTTGCTGTTGTTGTTGCTGTTGCTGTTGCTGTTTCTGTTGTTGTTGTTTCTGTTGTTGTTGTTGCTGTTGTTGTTGCTGTTGCTGTTGCTGTTGTTGTTGCTGTTGCTGTTGTTGTTTCTGTTGTTGTTGCTGTTGCTGTTGCTGTTGCTGTTGCTGTTACTGTTGCTGTTACTGTTGCTGTTGCCGTTGTTGTTGCAGAGCTATGTGTTTCTTTTGGATGTCTCTGCCGGGTGATGTAATGTGTGGATTCTGTGTTTTTGTTTACAGGCTGCGTGTGTTGTTGTTTTATTGTTTGTTTGTTGTTGTTTATTGGTTGCAGACAAGTTTCCCTTCTTGGAGACTGATAAAGCAAATCCTTATTGTGTGCTGTTGTAACATTGAATCTTTTCATTTTGACAGCTCTTCATTTTAACGTTTGGTCGTGTTTAGGCACAAAAACAGACTTGGTTATGGTGGAGAAAACGGTCGTGTTTTTGGCTTAAAATATTTGGTTTTAGGGACACAATCCATGTTTGGAGCCTCCAGCACAGCTGGAAACACAGTTTAGTGTGTCTGCAGGCGTCTCTCCACCGTCCACCGTCCCCTCCATCTCCCGATGACGCAGTCAGATCAGATACTTCGGCACTTTAGAGACGCTGAAATGACTTGGATGAAACGTAGAAATGTATCTGTGGTTTTGTTGTTTCTCCCGGAGACGGAGCTGAGATCTCCACAGACGAGCGTGCTGCAGAGCTCAGCGCTCC
>NW_024669575.1:0-523 GCF_008729295.1 Plectropomus leopardus | reverse complement strand
AGAGATACTGCACCTTCTGTTCAACGTGTAACCCTCATGACTGTAATGTTTGATCTTTGCATTCATGTTTATTGGTTTAAATTTTGCATTTCTAGATTAACTTTAAAAGTGTATCAAAACATTTACATTGTGTATAAAAGTAGCTATTTTTGCTTGCTTATCTTATTAAATCCAATTATGTGACCTTCGTGGTGTTATATAGGCTTCAGATGGCAGGTTACGATGCATCGCACAAAAATGGCATATTCAACCTGACATGCCCTTTAAAGCGGCCTGACTCTAAATGTCTCCAGCAGGCACTTACACTGCATACTGTTCAAGTCATGAATATGAATAATGTCCTGTGATTTATGAGTTTTTTTTCTAATTTTATTCAGATAATTTACAGTGTTGCTTCTAAACAACATCATTATCACTGTGAAGCTGATTAAAAAAAAAAAAAAAATAGATATACCTTCTTGCAGCTGAATGCCTCCGTGAACCCGTCAAAGTGCAATTACAGTTTCTATCCATGTCTGTGAAA
>NW_024669574.1:0-444 GCF_008729295.1 Plectropomus leopardus | reverse complement strand
CCATCCTCTGTTCCAAAATGTTAGCGCTGGTCTCAACTGAAGCGATGTGTCGGTCATGGTCTTCTACGGTGGCCTCGGTTTGAACCAGTTTCTCCTCCAGAGACGTGAAAGCCGTTTTAAACTCGGTTGAAATCGCTGCCCTGTGTTCTTCTAGCAGGCTGGCTATGCTAGCGACACACGAGCTACCACATGCGGCAGGAGTAGCGTCGTCTTTTTTCGTGTTTTTAGCTGTTTTAGAAGTCATCTTGTCGATTTACTCACTTGCTTGTCGACACGGAGTATTTTGAAGCTTCGGGGTGTTGGAAGCGTAGTGTTCTTTAAAAAGAGAGCGGGAGAGCGAGACTAGTGCAGCCACTACATACCGGATCTCGACCGGAACTTAGTCTGTATTAATTTAAGGCCTGACATAGTGCTGTGGTCGGTGAGTCAACGGATCGTTTATTT
>NW_024669573.1:0-807 GCF_008729295.1 Plectropomus leopardus | reverse complement strand
GCAATCTTTAATGTCCTTGACTCGTTCATACAAGACAGTGGTTTGGGTTGGGGAAAGTGTGTTGGCCTTTGCACGGATGGAGTGCGGTCAATGACAGGGCGTGAGAGTGGCCTCGTAGCTCGCGTTCAGCAAGGTGTTCCACTTGTGCAATGGACACACTGCATGGTCCATAGCGAGGCACTTGCTGCCAAGAAAATGCCACCCCTCGTCAACTCTGTGCTTCACCAGGCCAGAAAAATTATTAACCACATCAGAGCTTGTCCACTTAACTCACGTTTGTTTCGGGTCCTCTGCCAGGAAATGGGGTTCGGGCACAAACAGCTGTTGCTGCACACTGAGGTTTGCTGGCTTTCCAGGGGGCGGGTGTTACAGTAGCTATATGAGCTGCGAGACGAGGTAAAGTTGTTTTTGACTGAAAATCAAACAGATCTGGCTAAGCACCTGTATGATACCATGTTGCTTGCCTCTCCCTCCAATTTAGTGGATATATTTGACCGGCTGAATGGCCTAAGCCTGTCTTTGCAAGGCCGCGAATCTAACATTTTGCTTCTTGCTGAGAGAGTGAATGCACCTGGCACTGATTTCTCCTCTCTCCTCCAATCAGCCGCTGATCACCTTTCAGCACTGAGGAACCAGTTTGGGTCCTACTTCTAAGAGGACTACCGTTCATTCGCGTGGGTTCGAGACCCATTTCTCTGTTCAGCAGACGAGCTGTCAATAGACATGCAAGAGCAGCTAATTGAGCTGAAGAGTGACATAAACTGAAGCATCTCTTTACCACCTCCCCTCTTTCGTCATTCTGGGTAG
>NW_024669572.1:0-497 GCF_008729295.1 Plectropomus leopardus | reverse complement strand
GTTTTGTGGGCATTCAGTTTCGTTTGAGGCCAGGACGATCAGTCATGTACGATGGAGGACTTGGATCTTGATTCATTCTTCATACAAACTTGTGTGGAAAAACGAAAAACGGAACCGTCGCTTCCTCTTCAGAAAGCCGACCAATCAGCAGAGTGGGCAGGGCGGAGGGCGGGCACGGAGGAGGAGAAAACTGGAACCGACTGTCTCAGAGCTCTGCTGAAAACAGCGCTCTGGTAGAGGATTTCAGATACTATTTTCTAAAGATCAGGAGAGTTTTGGATCGTGAATGACACAAAGCTGCTCCACTGGAGTTCAAGATCAATATTCAACATACTGGTAGAAGAACACTATGACCTGTTTGGCTCAGCGGATAAGCCAGCTGCATGGAGATTCTATGGTTGGCAGATTGAGCCTCACAGGTGCAGAGTTTACATTACAATACAAAATCCATTGCTGAAATTTATTGGTCTATGCCAGAATTGGCGAACACTACACAC
>NW_024669571.1:0-652 GCF_008729295.1 Plectropomus leopardus | reverse complement strand
TGAGCACTATGAGGGAATTTCTTTAAATTTAGTACAAATGTCAGCCTTTACTCGAGTATGAACTGATCAGAAATTGGTGGTCATAGGTCAAAGGTCAAGGTCACTATGACCTCAAATATCGAAAGAACTCCTTGAGGGACTTTCCTTAAATTTGACACAGATATTCACTTGGACTCAAAGATTACATCACTAGAATTTGGTGTTTAAAGGTCAAGGTTACTGTGACCTTCATCTCATTCTCATTAACACAATATTTAAAGTATGACTTCAAGGAATATCTTCAAATTTGGTACAAATTTCCTCTTGGACGTAACAATGAATTTACTAGATTTTGGTGGTCAAACGTCACTGTGACCTTGTCTGTCCCATCATTCTGAATACAGTATTTCAAGAGGGCCTTGAGTGAGTATCTTGAAACTTGGTGAAAAAGTTAATTAATCCTTAGGGACTGTGTGGCGCATTTTACAAGCTTTTCACTCTCCAGTTTTTGATAATTTTAGCTCAGTTCATGCATATGACATTCATTTTGGCAAGTTTGCATATTTTGGTTTGATCTTATTGTCAATTTTCAATTCAACATTATTGCTGTTAAGTGCAAAATATTCGCCATTGAAACCCATTCAAACTGCGATTTATGATCCCACAGCCATCA
>NW_024669570.1:0-457 GCF_008729295.1 Plectropomus leopardus | reverse complement strand
ATTTCAAATGATTCATAAAAAATGTGCTGTGTGAGACTTCTGCAGCTTGCACCTATTTAGTTTCTATAGGTGTAATATTATGTGGGATTTTAGAGAGAAAATGTTGTTTTGAAATTTTTAAACCTTTGCATGTGAGATAATACAAATTATTGAACCTCCTTGTGTAATTCAGGGCACAGATTACACATACAAACACCACCACGTTAGTTACATGTATGTGGATTTGCCAGAAGATGGCAGCCAAGAATCACGTGGAAAAAAGTCGGGGCCAGCCGCCTAAACGTCCCAAGAGCTCGAACCAAACATGGTTCGTTTTTGTTATCATGCAGCACAAACCTGGAATAACCCCCCACATGATGGTAGACAAGCCCAGTATACTGACCACTTTTAAATTAAAGCTAAAACGTTCCTTTTTTTTTTTTACATTGCCTTCTCCACCCAGTAATGACTGTAAACT
>NW_024669569.1:0-328 GCF_008729295.1 Plectropomus leopardus | reverse complement strand
GAAAACTGCCTTGAAACTCTTTGGTTATTTTAGTAAAGAAAACACACGGAGATACTTGTTGGATGAATACCTTTTCAAGGCTGTGTGTAAAGTGCGTCAGACACAATAGTCTATATAAAAATGAAGGTAAAAGCCCAGAAAACAACTGCAGAGTCTCATTGGGCCAATGAATACTACATTTCCTTCCTTGAAGTGCTTTTAAAGAAGGCACGCGAGTCGCTGAAATCACACAGACAGGAAGCAGAGGGGACCTCAACCAACATGCACACTGGACAGCAAACGATACAACAGATTTCTCACTGATGACTCACTTCAGACTAATTCTAAC
>NW_024669568.1:0-580 GCF_008729295.1 Plectropomus leopardus | reverse complement strand
TTGCAACATGCAACCTGACATAGGCCCACACAGGCATGCTGACAGTTTGCACAGACACACACACACATGCGTGCACGCACCCAAAAACACAGGCAATCTACGAACAAACAGCCTCTTTAGAGCTTCTTTAAGGAGTGTGCTAGCGCTTTCCCTCCTCCCTTTCGCCTGCTCTCTTTCTCTCTGCATTTCTTAACATATGTTTACCATTAAGACTGGCAGGTGTTGTGGGCCTGCCCCTTCTCTCTATTGTTGCCCTGCAGCCGTAGCCAACATGGGGAGGCCTGCAAAAAGGTTACATTTCTAAAAAAAAAGTTAGCTCAATGGCGAGGACATTCTCATTTTGAGAACCCCAAAAAGACATTATCCAGAAAAGCACCCTCTGCTTCTCTGTCTCTATGTACTCCTCTACCCAAAGGTAAAACTAATTCTACCTTGCAACCTTTTTCACTAGTTTCTTGCCTTCTTTAAAAATATCATCCCAAAGATAACATGATACTCCATCCTTCTTTTTTATTATGAAATACTCATTCCCTGTAGGCTTGAAGGGTGGCTGTTGAAAGTCAAAAGTTTTAGCGCTCCT
>NW_024669567.1:0-569 GCF_008729295.1 Plectropomus leopardus | reverse complement strand
TGCAGGGGTAGCCACCATCACCCACTATGAAATGATCTTAGGGAGAGAAGCTGCTGATCTTAAAGACCCTGGTGTCGTGGACCGACTCCAGATACCCCACGACTGTGTTCAGGAACTTGCCTTTCCCATCACAGCTGGCCTGGAAGTGGATGGAGGGAAACAGTTTCTGGTTGATATAGTCCTGTCCATCCGGTCCAGGTGGTGTTTTAATTTTTAATTTTTAAATTTTTTTATTGTGAATTTCAGTGACAACAAAAGAAGCAAAAAAACCGTCAAGGGAGACAAACAATGACACATACAGATAGTGAAGAAGGTACCTTACAAATAAAAATGGATGCAGCGCATGTTTTAGCAATTATGTATCAGAAATGTGGTAAAACCAAGAGAAAAAAAAGAAAAAGAAACAACTAAACAAAAAACAACAAAAAATAAACAAACAAACATACAAAAGAAAATAAGCATAGATAGAGCAAATGTGTGTGTGTGTGTGCATGTGTGTGAGTGTGTTTGTGTATGTGTGTGTGTTGCTGCTGTCTTTAAAACCATTCAGCTGCTGAGAGACGAGAGCC
>NW_024669566.1:0-1009 GCF_008729295.1 Plectropomus leopardus | reverse complement strand
AGACGAAGGAGTCCAAGACCAGTCCGGAGAAGAGTTAAGCCGAAACGCTACGAAGAATAAAGTTGAAGTAGTCTTAGGAGAATCAATTCAACTTCCGTGTAAGTGTGGAAGAGGGAATTTTGATGGTAAAAATCCACCTCAGTGGAGAAATAGTCGTGGAGAAGATGTTAAGTTAACAGGACCTGAAGTTGATATGGTCCCCATTGACAAGAGGAAGTATGTCTTGCAAAATGATTTGTGGTGGTTAAGAGTTCGGGGAGACTGTTCACTTTTCTTGCGTAATGTTACATTGGATGATTTGGGAGAATATACGTGTACTTATTTGGAACCAGAGTTTGAATTTGTTTCATCTAAAAAATATGGGATAGAAAAATATATAACGTGCAGGGTTTTCCTAACGATAAAGAACTTAAAGGCTACTGAAGGTCTTAGGGATGTTAAAAATGCACAAGAATCATCTCTTATAGGTACTACTTTAGAGAAGGGTAATGTTCAGATTGTTGTTAGTGGAGTAAGAGATGAGCCATTGGTAGCTGAAAATTTTACAGGAATACGCACAACAGCATTAGAATCTGTAGAAATTATACAGGAAGGAATAATGGAGGTTAATAGTGGTGATTTAAATTTTGATAAGGAAGAACCATATCATGCATTAAGGAAAAGGGAAGCACAGTGGAAGGCTTATGGATTTGATTCCTCGGCATTACAAATCACAGACCCATGGGCGAGTAGGAATTTGTGGTTCCAGCAGCTAACACATTCTGTAAGATCGGTAAGAAAGTTGAAATGTCCATGTGTGGTGAAAATTCCATCACCTGGCACATGGCCTTCAATTTTGGAAGCAGTGCCGGAACCGCTTTCTACTGTCTGCCAGTCTTATGTATTGTCATGGTTGCTCTATCAGCAGAATTCACCCGAAGATAGAATTATGGCTTTGTCATCTCATTTGTTTAAGCCTAGGTTTAATTGTTCTTGGTTAATGGAGTTACCGTATTTAAATTTACTTGAT
>NW_024669565.1:0-898 GCF_008729295.1 Plectropomus leopardus | reverse complement strand
TTGCCCTTTGCAAATTCCATGACTTTCCCAGGTTTTTCATGACTGTACGAACCCTTCTGATATGACTCTATATCAGATGTTGTTCACGTCAGTTCAGAGCAAATCAAATATGTTTTCATATTCTCTTACATCTCTAGTCAATACAGTTTGGTTTAGATAACAGACAGAAAACCACAGTATCACGCTGTGGCTGTTCAGAAGTATGAAAGAAACTCTGATGCTGAGGAACAAAAGCTAACTCTGAACATGAGATTACACTGAGATGGAGACGATGAAACACAGAGAGGAATAAGGCCTCAGATAGTTTCATTTAAAAAGTGATATCACTGCATTCAAGGGGTGTTGCTGCTGAGCTCACAGCTGAAACAAGCCATGGGTGCATTTTAAAATCAACATGTTGTTCATATAGTGAGGTCTTCAGGACCTGCATTGGCCCAGAGGTATGGGTCTATGACTGGTTTGGGTTTAACAAGGCCAGTGATGTGGGAGTGAAGCTGGGCTCCTTGACGGAGGTGTCTGAGACGAGGATGCTGTCCAAGCTGTATGTCATCCTGGACAATGTATCCCACCTACTCCATGATGGGCTGGTCAGTTACAGGAGTACATTCAGTACATGGCTGATAACACCAAAATGCAGCACAGAGCACCACAGGAAATCATTCCTGCCTGTGGCCATCAGACTGTACAACTCCACACTCTGAATGTCAGACACTCTGAGTCAATTATTCTACTCCGGACTCTTAATAATGTGCAATAACTACTTTGATGTGAAATAATCCAGTGCAATAACTACATCCATGTGTAATATGCTATATTCAAATGTTGGTAATCTGTTGTTTTATTTATCACACAGTAGTAACAAGAACAAATGTACATTTATATTTATACTTTAGTGTTT
>NW_024669564.1:0-434 GCF_008729295.1 Plectropomus leopardus | reverse complement strand
AAATGCACAACAACCTTTTTTTGCAAACACTAGATATAAAACAAAAACCAGAGACTGTATTGTATTAAGTTGCTGTGAGCTTCAAAGTCACCACTTTTAAGCAAAAGGTCTATCCTCTCTCTCCTTCTGTGTGACTGCTTGGATGTCCGTAGCTCAAAAGAGTGGCATAAACGTCAAGAGCACTCACTCTGCAGCAAAATCGGGGGACCAAAGTGTCCTCAGAAGTACAGTGCACAGAAAAAAAATCTACTGCTCGACTTGAAGCAATTTCAGTCAACTGAAGGGTCTCAGACTGATGATTTGAATCTCTGACTTTCAACATATAGACTATATCACTTTGGCCCAACAGTTTGGTTGTGCATGCATTACAACTTTTTGATTAATATTAAGTTGGTTCAACTTGATTAAGCTATTCAAAGTCAATGCAAATCATG
>NW_024669563.1:0-517 GCF_008729295.1 Plectropomus leopardus | reverse complement strand
TAGAAATTACAGACCTATGTTGGCAATCCTAGACTCCTGCACACACAGACGGGCCCCACCACCCTTATCAAAAATGCAATCTGAGTACAAAGAATGGTATCAACAAAATTAAAGAATGTCTTTTTTAACTGAAATTTAAAAAACTTAAAATGTAATGCTTAAAATGTCATGGAGCATATTGTTCTTTGATTCATCTAATCTCAAAACCTCTGGGTTTTTGAACGGCAGGTGCTTCCTAAAAAAGTGTTATGAAAAGACACATGAAAAAAAAATTACTGTTTACAACTTCATTCTTTTGATGGCGTAGCATTAAGGCGCCACACTGAGTCCTTGATACCGCCACTACGACAATGACTATGATAATGATTTAGAGAACTCACTGATCACTGGTAATGAGTCTTATTTCAGAGCCCTCTGAACAAGATGTTGGCTGATTAGGTTTTTATTTTGTTCAAAAACGTTGTTCTTTTCAAATTAGCAGAATCAAATAAATTAAGCTCATCATATTTTGATTTTC
>NW_024669562.1:0-557 GCF_008729295.1 Plectropomus leopardus | reverse complement strand
ACAGGCTGCAATGTAACTACTCTGGGCATGTTCACACCCTCAGTTTATTCCCTCATGCCATGTATGTGTACAATGGATGTCCATTGACAGTGTACAATTACCCCAAGTGGTTACATTGCAGCCTGTTTTGTGGCTGCGGCAGTCCCACTTGATATCTTACCAATTTTAAAATAATGTTATTCCCAATTAGTCACTTAGACACAAAAACATGGAAAAAGAGGGTCCATCTTGAAAAATACAGAAGTTAGCTTTCAAACTGATAAAGATTGTTTTTAGGGTGGCTAAAATACATTTTGCTGCTGACCCTGCCCACAGCAGTACATTGCTTCGCCTCCATAGTGGTACTCTTGTCTGCCTTTCAAACTGGGGGTGTGCTAACTACCATCGACTGCACTGTATGTAATACACTGATCATGGATACCTCATACAATGTGTGTTGGTGTATGTGTGCGTGTGTGTGGGTGGTAAGGGGGGGTGTTCAGGTGCCTTTGCGAATATGTGTGGGAATATCTACATGAATGTGTGTGTTTTGTTGCGTACGTATATGTGGGGGTGGG
>NW_024669561.1:0-544 GCF_008729295.1 Plectropomus leopardus | reverse complement strand
GTTAATATTGATCCCATCCTGTGCTGTAATTGGCTAGTGCTCGTCACATTGACACGTCAAGGTTAGAAGTGGTTAAAATTAGGGCAGGACATAGTTAGGGTTTACACTAGTCAATCTCAGTCATTCTCTGAGATCAAAATACTAAATTTACAAGAAAAAATCACAACTGTGCTGCCTGAGGTGATGCAGAAAAGGGAGAGACACAGGCCATGGAGGCAGTAACTACACAGGTAGACGCTGCATAAAATTTTGCAGAATAGCTGAAAAGACCTGTTCTTGTTATTTTGACATTGCTAGGATGCCTAGGAATATACACCCAGGTGTAAATAACGACATTAGCTTTTTACACACTGAGTGTAAATAGCATTGTTGGTTACAGACACCTACATCTGCCGAATGCAAATTAGTTCATTTAAAAAAAATTATATATATTATGTATTGGGGTGTCCTGATAGCAGAATGATCAAAGAGCATACCTCTGGACCAATTCCAGTTAGTCAGTGTCAGTCATGTTCATTTTTTAGAAGACTATTGATGACAGAAT
>NW_024669560.1:0-637 GCF_008729295.1 Plectropomus leopardus | reverse complement strand
TATTTGAATATGTGTTTATATTTAACAGGATGCTGGCAGGAGGTGAATCATGTGACTCTACTGTTGGTAGTACACCTTCGCTTAAATATTGATTTTCATTGCGTAAAAGCCAGTATGAGAAAGCAAACAACTGACTGAATTATAGGGATAAAACATATAATTCACTGCCTGTCTCCTGCCTGAGGTTGATGCTGAACAAACTGGCAGGAATGAACATGCATTTTTATCTTGCTGCTTGTTGTAAGGTACATTTGAAAACCAAGAAGCATTAACTTTGGGGTTTGCAAACTACAATTATGTTATATTTCATACGTATCATATCAAAATACGATACCAACAAACAACAAAATCGATTGTGAGTCACTGCTATATTTTCAGCTGCATTTTAGAATGCAGAATATAAATGTGGGTTAGTCTTGGCAACTCATTGCTGTTTTTCCAGCAGGGATAGTGCCAGAAAAAGCAATTGTTTTTAAGCTAGTCATTGTTTTGTTTCCAGCTTTTTTAGTCACCAAAGGTGTTCTTTAGTGACCCATGGCACTTTTTCCCAGCAGGGATACTGCCAAGAAAATCATACCTTGAAACTACAACTGAAAGTTGCAGCTGAAAACTGCGTCTAGAAATTGCTGCAAGGTTC
>NW_024669559.1:0-699 GCF_008729295.1 Plectropomus leopardus | reverse complement strand
TCTGCTGTTTATTTGTCATCCAAGACTTGGGGTGCGTTCAGGTTCGAAATAGTTACTTTCCCTGGTAACTAGTTACCTTTATTATAGAGTAATTCAGTTACTAACTCACAGACGATTACCCAACACCATGCACTGATTTAAAAATAAATGTGCTTTGAACTTAACAACCTAGAGTGTGCTTTTTTATATATTTTTTCCTGCGGTAGTGGTCTTATTTTTTATTCTCACAGGTCTTAAAATGGCCTTAAAAACCATTATATTTGGTTATCAGAAATGTGCAGAGACCCTGTACAAGTAATGGCAGCTACTGGTTAGTTTGGTAAAGATACTCAAGTAAAGTTGCATTTTATGAAGCAACCTCGCTTTACTTAATCAGTACACTACATGGCAGAGGTAAATACATATTCTGGTCACTAATTATAATATCATGCTTTCTTTCAGATTATTTCCTGCTCTTTTATGGAAGGCTCACCTAAACGTTAGATGTTCACTCATACGATCTCTCCAGCTGATGTATGTTCTTGTATTCACTGCATCTGTGTCAAAAGCTTGTACTGCTTTCAGTGCATAACATGGCTGATAGTGGCTTACTGTGTTGAAATGAGTGTTTTTAATCATTTTAGCTTGAATGAAATCATTTTCTGTAAGAGAAGAAAATGTGGTTAACAATGAAATGCTTGAAATGTTGTCAAAAGATGT
>NW_024669558.1:0-797 GCF_008729295.1 Plectropomus leopardus | reverse complement strand
TACAGAAATTATATTCACTATTCAGTACATAAGAAGGTAATATCACTAACAACTTTTTTTAGTGCAGACATGCAAAACAGCAATAGGCAGTAAATCATTAATGAAACATAACATTAATCATACCTCACAGAAAATCACGTTTAAGTCCAGCAAACTCCTCCTCCTCCACTTCTCCTCTCCTCAGTGTCTTTATAAGCTTCACTCTCTCTTCTCCTCACACTCCAACCCTGCTCACCTCTCAGCTGCACAGTGAGGGACGTTTACATCACACACTGACAACATGCTGGGGACCCTCTGCACTCTCATCACTGCTCTGACATGTAAGATATTCTTCTTATTCCTTTTAAAGCCCATATTTTCACAAAGAAACCTTTCACTCATGTTTTTCTCTGTATGTTGACAGATGTTGATGCAGTCAAAGTGATGACCCAGACACCTTCTGTCCATGCAGTTTCTACAGGACAAGAAGTTGTTCTCAAATGCAACATTGAGAGAGATGATAGTAATTATGTCAGTTGGTATAAACAGGTTCCTGGTGAAGCTCCTCAGTTTGTCCTGAGGTTTTATCATTCTCACAGTGCACCAAACAGCTATGGATCAGGATTCTCTTCAGACCGATTCAACTCTAAAGCCTCATCAAACATAGATTACCAGTTCATCATAAAGCGGACAGAGACAGGAGACTCTGCTGTCTATTACTGTGGGACATGGGACGACTCTGCTTCTGCAGCTGTACCACAGTGATTCACGCTGTGACAAAAACCTCAGTGAGAAACTCACTACAGATTTTATGAATT
>NW_024669557.1:0-383 GCF_008729295.1 Plectropomus leopardus | reverse complement strand
TTACAGAAAAAAGAAAGAAAACATGGGAGAAAAAAAGGCAATAAGTACCTCTAAGGAATGTTCCATGAATTGTAAAAACTTAGAAGATAGGAAAAAAGGGAGAAAAAAAGCTAGGGACAAGCTATATTTATATTTCATAACAACATATTTGAAATTATGTTACAGAATTATTCTTATTTTCTAAACACCTTTTCCATGTCATTTCCTTGTTTTTTTTTTGTTTGTTTCTCTCAAGTCAACATAAAACAAACTGGGACCAGTGAAGGCGGCAACTTTGCTTAGAGACACATGTAAAGCATGACCGTGCAACTTTTGATCTAAATCAGTCCTCTTCTTACAAATAAAGCATACATTTAAAAGCAATAAAACACAACATACTACAT
>NW_024669556.1:0-296 GCF_008729295.1 Plectropomus leopardus | reverse complement strand
TTTTTTTTGTCTTCGAAACTTCATTCCAGTGTCCATATTCAGGAGGCACTATAATATAACTTTTACTTATTCTAGAATGTTCCAGTGATTTTATACCATTTTTAATATTCTTTTAAAATTAGGAAATTATTCAGATTTATAATGGAAAGTCTATGGGAGCAACCTGAAAGCTGAAATCTCAATAAATGCTGAAGTATGGTTAGGAGCCCCACCTAGAAATGCATATTGCCATTTTGTCAGTCAATTTCTGCTTCTATTTATTACATTGTATCCTTCTGCATCTGCTGTTTACACTC
>NW_024669555.1:0-1227 GCF_008729295.1 Plectropomus leopardus | reverse complement strand
CTTCCACTCTTCAGGTATGAGGAAAACATCTACTCAAAACGTGATGTTCACTGATGTACTTTGTGAATATCCACCAAGTCCAATCACAAATTACCATAGTAGTTATATCCCTTCGTGATTTTAGCGGTTGAGAATTTTACTCTTGTCTACACCTATATTAAGTTACTTCAGCTAGATTCAAACTTGCTTCAAAAGTAAAAATGTCATCGTTTACTTAGATCAAGTCCTTATACGCTTACTGGAAGCTACTTTGTACTAAAATCTCAATCAAACGTTATAAAATGTAACAAGTAACTTGTTAAATAATATATACTATCAATTTCCTGTTACTTTTTTCCTTTTTTAGCCCGGGTATTTCTGCATCCTTTATGTATTAGGAGGAGGCATTAGGGTAGTTGTGAGGCACACGGATATTATATTAAATAAAAACTCAGGAGCAATTATTGATGATACACACAGGGACTCTGTTGATTTCATCATGTTTCTAACAGTTTTGACGCACGGGCCACCGTGCGTAAAACTCGCAGAACACGTAGGAAATTGGATATTATGATACATTATCTATGGCTTTCCAATCGTCGTGCACACGTGTGACAAAACACAAACAAACAAGACGTTTTAAATGACATGACAATATTTAATTAACAGAAACCAGAGATTGTGTATGAGGTTTTCAGAATTACATCGCTCATCCACGGATTAAAAAGTTAGAAACCAGAAATGAAAACCTCTCCAGAAGACTTATTTCCAGTTTCTTATTGTGATTATAATCCCATTGTACTTTGTCTTATTTAAAACAAAACGTTTTTGTATGAAATAAAATAGATTTCAGTGTAAACTCGTGGAAAGGCTCACACAAAACTATTTTCGTCGCTGCTCTACAGGAAAACATACTCACCGATGATGTCACAGTACTCACGATAGTTTATTGGAGGAGGGGTGTCAGACATTGCATTGCACGGACATCACTCTTGGTCTAAAGCGTGAGGAAACATTAGCGGAAAAAATATATTTTCATTTGTTCATTGAACAAGAGGACGCCTCATCCAGGCCAGAGAACATTTCAAGATTTTAACCACGAAATCTGCACGATGAAGCATCGTATCCGACAATCATTCGCGATATGGTACATTTCAATATTTCTCCTTCTTTCTGCTATGGTGACTACAGTATCAACCGCCACCCATTATTCTGTTCCCGAAGAAATGGAGGAAGGCTCCGTCGTTG
>NW_024669554.1:0-556 GCF_008729295.1 Plectropomus leopardus | reverse complement strand
TCCGTCTGTTTGATCTCCGTGAGGCAGCAGCTGCGGACATCCACCTCAGCCTGCTTCTAGAAATAACGTACACATTAAAAATATGGTTTGACTGTCTTTACTTCTGTTTATCAGCTACACTAATATGAACTCAGAATACTCATATTAAATATCTGGCATTACCAAATTTTGAAACTCAGATGTTTTCCTTTTTTTCATTTTTCTGATACAAATTATTTTCAGACAACAGTATTTCTTAAGCAGCATGTGCACACTTCGTGCGTGCGTCTTGCACAGCAATAAGGTACAGCAGGAGGCTGATGAATGGACGGACATTTAATACTGGATCACGGCTAAGTTCCACCACTGTAGGTGTGTTTGATATCAACAAAATCATTTCAAACATAAATCAGGGAATGGGATGATTTCTCTTTGGTTTGCACAGTGTCTGTGTTTTTGTCTAAAAGATTTATTGGATTTATAGGATGACTTTATAAAATATAATACATTTGTATAGATTGTATCTTATGATACAGTATTGATTTAAACCTTTTTTGGTTTAAATCAGCTCCAACTA
>NW_024669553.1:0-345 GCF_008729295.1 Plectropomus leopardus | reverse complement strand
GCTTAAGTCATTTTTTCTTGAATACAAAGGGCTTAATTTAATTACAGCACAAATCTGATATCTGAGAAGCCTTTGGCATGCTGCACATGTGCATGAGCAGAGACGAAAACTTAAAGCACAGAAAAATAATCTCAGATTTAAACGGCGTCTGCTGCTCGTCATTCAGATCTTTATCATTACAGGCAACAGTCAGACAAAGTGTGTGTTACCAAGGAGAATCAACGTTTTCTGCATTATTATCTTTTTTTTTTTTAGCAATTAACCAATTAAATAACTAGTTAAGTTAACCATAGACATCTCTGCTCTTAACATAAGACATGCAAAGTGCAAAGGGCAATGATGATT
>NW_024669552.1:0-596 GCF_008729295.1 Plectropomus leopardus | reverse complement strand
TGAAATATTAACAGCGCTGCAGGCAGAAGATGAAATGCAGAGATGTGTTGTTCACCTGCTTCAGAGTTTTGGTTTGTCTTCCAGCGGTGGCGTGGACAGAAGCTGGACAGGCGTCCCGCGGAGGCTCTTCTCTCCGGGCTCCAGCAGTGTCCGCTGCGTCTGTGTCCAGTCTGCAGCAGAGGAAGACCCCAACCTGCAGAGATACGCCGGCTGCCCTCCGGACGCCGAGTCATGCTCTGTTGGAGAGTTCTAGTCTCCAAGTCAGACCAGAAAATGAAGCCGTTCATGGACTGCAGTTAGCAGCACAACAACCAGGGACTATATGGAAGATCATATCTGCCAATGTGATTAAAAAACACATCCTGTAAGTCAGCATGATGAACTTTCTAGAAATAATGAATTAACATCTCATAATAATGACTAAGTATCTCATAATAAAGACTTAGTATCTCATAATAATGACTAAGTATCTGTGAATAATGACTTAGTATCTCATAATAATGAATTAACATCTCATAATAATGACTTAGTATCTCATAATAAAGAATAAGTATCTCATAATAATGACTAAGTATCTGTGAATAATGACTTAGTAT
>NW_024669551.1:0-214 GCF_008729295.1 Plectropomus leopardus | reverse complement strand
AAAACCTGGATCAGTTGTCTTGTTCAGCATCCATGTGCCTTTTACAAGCACTTAAGCATTTACACCTGAACAAATTGCTTTGATTTAGCTCTAATACTAGGGAAACAGGTAATGAGCAATTCTGCGAAAGATACCCACAAACTGCAAGAAACTAAAAAAAGGGGACAAAAAAAATATCCTGAAAATTCATATTTTTTAAAAAGAAAGAGAAACT
>NW_024669550.1:0-270 GCF_008729295.1 Plectropomus leopardus | reverse complement strand
CATAAGGGCTGAACTGTTCCTCACAGTCTGGTGCATGTGGCCAGACTTTAGCCGTATGCCGTTGTTAGTGTTAATGAAAACACCAGAGCTAGAAGACCTGCGAGGTCCCAGTCAGCCACAACAGCAACGGAGAGAGAGTTGTGTATAATACAAGGATGTGTGTTGGTGTTGCTCTGCCATTGTTGGGGATGTGACTGGAAACACATTGAACATGCTAGCACACATCTGACGGCATCACGTATCAGCAGGTGCTGGGTGCTTCTAATGTTT
>NW_024669549.1:0-486 GCF_008729295.1 Plectropomus leopardus | reverse complement strand
ATCATCACTCAAGCCTTAAAACTCAGCCCAGTAAAGTCTCTTAAAGACAGTAATGGCAGCCAGCGCTTAACGCGATTTTAAAAAATTGACGCGTTAATTATGGACCTTGTTGGCATTGCAGTTAACACGTTAACGCTGACAGCCCTAAAACTGACCGATTTAGGCAGTGGTAGACCAGCAACTCCTGTGTTCTGTGAGGTAAAATAAATATTTTTGTCAAGGTGTCTGGGGGCTTTGAAGAGAGCAATATAACCGCTTCAGTTTCCTATTAGAATGGGCGATTGGATGGCAAGGTAAAGTGTTGAAAGTATTCTAAATTTAGCCCACACTTAAACTGATATGGATTGTTTTACTTGGCTATTTTGCTGCTTATCCTTTTTTTCCTAGCGCTTGATTCTTTTTATTGACTCTATGGTAAAATATTATCATGAAAAACAGAAGTGATGGCAGTAAATCCTTGAGAACTGGCAATTGGACCACATAACG
>NW_024669548.1:0-343 GCF_008729295.1 Plectropomus leopardus | reverse complement strand
AGTGTCTTTTTCCCTTCATGATGTCAAACTGGTGTATGTCCATGTCCCAGCTGTCTGTGCAGGTTGTTGACAGAAGTCCTCATGTCCATCCTCCATGTCTGCTACCTAAAAACAGAACGACAAAACAAAAGTTCCAGTCATGTATGTTGCAATGTAATTACACAATAACTTATGCTCATGGAAATAGTTTTTTCTGTTGTTTAGTTTTTGCAAATTAACCGTGTCTTCTAGGAGACAGGGTTGTGTCCTGAGATCAGTGCTGCTTGGGCCTACAGTAATATATATTTGTGACCTACAACTTTTACATCTTCAGTTTAAAGCAAAGGTCAGCAGAGGCTGCCCT
>NW_024669547.1:0-472 GCF_008729295.1 Plectropomus leopardus | reverse complement strand
TTTCAGTTTTACGTACCTCGATACTGAAGCATGAATGGATTACTGAACAGGCCTAACGGGAACAGGTCCCAGGGCAAAAACTGTCAGGGGCCCCCTCTGGCCTTCACCTGCAAAACGAAACACAAAATAATTTCAATTCCATGTAAGCTGGAAAGAGATATTGGTTTTTGATTATGCATTACTTCATATGCATCACAAACACAACAATTTGGGAACTGCTTGTTATTTAAGCGAGGGGAGGGGTGGTGCAAAACAGAGGAGGTACTTCAAATAATATTTTAACACTGGGGAAGGGTCATTCAACTTAATAGTTAGATTTTGTATTTATTTAAATACCCTCAGAACCCCCAAACCCATAAGTAGGTTTTAAGGTCACGTTTTCTTTAATAATCATCAAAACCATACCATATAACTGTGAAATATGGTTATTAATGGTGACAGGAGGGTCGTGCATGTTCTCTCAGTCACTCAT
>NW_024669546.1:0-286 GCF_008729295.1 Plectropomus leopardus | reverse complement strand
AGTGTTACCTTGAATTCATGGAGAAACATGTTGCTTTATTGATTGATCGTGGGCCATGTTTAATAGCAGTAAAACTACAATTAAAACCTCAGTTTACAAACTCTAACACAACTCGTGTGATCACCATTATCAAGTCATATGCTCAGTACTGACCAACAGTGGAGGTTGAAGTGTAAGATACTTAAGTAAAAGAACTAATACCAGACTTTGAAAATGATACAAGTGAAAGTCCTTCATTAAAAATGTTTCCTAAGTAAAGGTAAGTACGTATAATCAGTATAACGTT
>NW_024669545.1:0-546 GCF_008729295.1 Plectropomus leopardus | reverse complement strand
GTAGCCAAAACAATGTATATTAAAAACGTATAAAATGTAAAAAAAAATGTATATTTTCCAAAACATTCTGGTAATCCTAAACCATTTCCTAGCCTGGAAAACAGTTTTTTTTTTTAAATTTATAACTTTCAGGAGTTTCATGACTGTGGGAGCCCTGTGTAAACAACAAGCATTGTACCTTGTGGCCAATATTCTGCATGATGTTAGAGGCACAGCAAAAGTAGCAGGTAAGTGAATATTTATGTTGACATCACTCATGAAAAAAGTGAGGGTATGTTTTACAATTGTTAAGCCTTCATGGCTACAAGTGATGCTACAAACAGACACACTTTATCTTCTTTGCTGTTAAGATGTACTGTTGTTCTCTTAACCCTTAGAAACCTGAACTACTTAGCCTGATTTCTTTCAAAAACATAAGCAAAAGGCAACAAGCTATTTAGGAAGAAATTACTACTCAGTAAAATTAGTAAAACAAAAATTAAAAAAATTAATTTACCTGTAAATCTGCAAAAAAGAGGAAGATGTAGAAGAAAAGAACAATCAAGA
>NW_024669544.1:0-1031 GCF_008729295.1 Plectropomus leopardus | reverse complement strand
CAAAAATGTCAGTTTGAATGGGTTTCAATGGAGCATTTTTGGACCTGAACAGTCTGAATGTAACTATTTAGTTTCCACAGTGTATTTTAGACTTATTGTAGGAGCTGAGCTGCAAATTCACTGATTACACTCAAATACACAATCTGGACTACATTTAGGACACATGCATCAACACACACACAATTATCACAACAGGAAGAAGAAAAGAGAGTAAAATGAGACAAACAGTCTCTAAAGGGTTAATAACAAACAGTCCCTAGGGGGTTAATCTAAATGCTCAGGATGTTTGTTAATGATTTTAAGCAGATGAGTTTTTGTTTATTCTGAAACCTGCTCGTGTTTGTTTGAGCTTCCATCAGCAGCACAGTGTTTTGTTTTTTGTATCAGGTGATCGAGTTTTCTCCTGCAGCCATCGCTGCTTTCATCGCCATGGTGGGAATCCTCTCCATCGTCGCTCAGGTACACAAACAACCTGCCGACACAGAAACACAAAACACCTTCCGAATGTTTGCGGTCATAAAACAGACGGACGGCAGATGGTTTCAGTAGATTTTAATGGCAGAGATGTTATTCTTATTGTAAACACAAAGGATAAAAAAGGGATAAAATAACATTAAAATAAATTAGAAGTATATGTTGTAATTTTCTTACGCACTAATTTCTTGCAATTTGTGAAACATTTCATACCATGCAGACATTTTCTGGTGTTTTTGAACGAAATCCGCTCATTAGTTTGGGTTCAAAGGGTTAAATGCTTGTGAAAGTGATGTCCCTGCAGGTTTTGAAGGGTTAATATGTTTCCTCCCTGCGTCCTCTCGGTGTGTCAGACTCTGTTCCTCAGTGTGCTAATGAGAACCATCGGGAACAAGAACACGGTTCTCCTGGGTCTGGGCTTTCAGCTCTTCCAGCTGGCCTGGTACGGCTTCGGCTCCGAGCCCTGGTGAGTCCCGTTAACCAGGAGACACATTTTAACAGATTATAACCAGGAGACACATTTTAACAGGTTTTAACCAGGAGACACATTTTAACAG
>NW_024669543.1:0-359 GCF_008729295.1 Plectropomus leopardus | reverse complement strand
TGTGCATGCAAGTCACTTTGGGTCAGAATCTCGCTGTTAACGCGCTAAAGAATGCCCTAAGCTATTACCAACTGCATGGTATAGCCTAGCACAGTAAATTACATACAAACTTTAAATTTCACTAAAACTATTCACAATAAAAATCCCTCCCTGTTTTTACATGAGAATTAAACTAATGTGGACACTGAGAAGCTGAAATACAGTATGCTGATGTGCCATCAACCACCTAATTTTCAACACTAATTTTTGGCAGATTGATGCAATGACAAACAAGCACAACATCATCTAGTTGTGCTAAACAATAAC
The DNA here is from genome assembly GCF_008729295.1 of Plectropomus leopardus. NCBI lineage: Eukaryota > Metazoa > Chordata > Actinopteri > Perciformes > Serranidae > Plectropomus > Plectropomus leopardus. The sequence continues at coordinate 53 of NW_024669543.1, read as the reverse complement.
AACAACAACATCAAAAACTTTCTGGAGATGTAAAAACCATAATTCAGAAAAAA
>NW_024669542.1:0-582 GCF_008729295.1 Plectropomus leopardus | reverse complement strand
GTGTGAAAATGTTCATCATGGCCTGTCCTCATTATTCCATGTGCAGGGTGGTGGTGCAATTATATGTGCTTTTTATTTTTGGGCTGTTTATGATATGCCAGCTAACAGTGAATAGCCGTAATGTGCCACAGTGTGGGAAATCAGAGTTCAAAGAGGCTTCAGTGAAATAAAAACAAAGGTTCCCGTGGATCCAATTTCAAATTGGTGATATCTGTTTTTAAAAATAATTTACCAAATTTGACGTCATTCAGATCAGGATAGAGGAACCAACTAAACTCGTATACAATTGCCAGATTCAATTAAATGACAAATAAATGAGCTTTTTGTCAGAGCAAACCAGACAGATACTTTAATAACATAGTATGTTCATTTTTTCCCCTCTTGTTCCACTCTAAAAAGATTTTTTTAAAAATCAAATAGATCATCTAAGTTTTTAACTTTAAAAACGTTATTAATAGTGTTAATCTTAAAAAATCTTAAATCTGACCTTCCTTAAACTGTGTTATCATGCACATTGCTCGGCTGGTTATAGTCTGCACATCTGTTTATATTCCACAGAGCACCAGAACTTCATCCACCTCC
>NW_024669541.1:0-205 GCF_008729295.1 Plectropomus leopardus | reverse complement strand
TTTGGTTTTTTTTCCCAAAATTTAAGAATTTGTATATTTTGCAAGACATTATTAATACACATAAGAGCAGTGAAAATATTTCAGGGGGAGACTTGACAAAAATAAAATAGCAGTCATTGAGCTTTGCTTGAGTCAAAAAACATAAAAGGGTCATTAAGCTCCACAAAGTCTGGCTGTAAGGGTCTGAAAATTTCACCCACTTAAT
>NW_024669540.1:0-503 GCF_008729295.1 Plectropomus leopardus | reverse complement strand
GTCATTTAAGGTGAGGTCAGATCGGAGATGAAGCCGACTTTGGAAGCAGCTCAACCGAAAACTGAATCAATCAAAAGATGCAAGAGGACGCAAAAATATCCAAGTTTGCTGGAGGCAGGGAAAACTGATACAAGGTCACATCCCTGCCGGCTGAAAACGTTTCATTATGAGCACAAAGTTTTGCACGTCTCTTAAAGCTGCATGAATTCCTTCTGTAAAATCAGAGGTGCTGAATAAATACAAACTGCTAAAAACACTCCAGTGAAAACTTCTGAAAAATGCATGAATTTGCTTTATGTTAACCGCAGAAACCTCGATCGACGTTAGTTTCTCGTTCTGCTTTCAGGAATCATTCAGAAGTATTTAAACCTCCGAAACCAAAGAAACTGGTTTGATTTATTTCAAAAAGGCAATCAGCAAAATGTCCAGCAAATTCCAAGAAATTATAAAAAAGGATGACAAGAAAATTTCTTGAGAATTTGCTAAAAAAAAAGGAGATAAAA
>NW_024669539.1:0-282 GCF_008729295.1 Plectropomus leopardus | reverse complement strand
CAAAGGAGAGTGAAGACTTTGCAGAGCTTGAGGAAAGAAAAAAAAAACAGTCCTTAACCCTTTGAAACGCGGAGCAACATCAGGTTTATTGTACTGCTTTCAGATGCCCTCCTTCCACAATAGATTTAGAAAAACTCATTTTAAAAAGCTAGAGGAAAAATGATTCGAGGAAAGAAGAAAAGCTGGGGAAAAATATATTTCTAGTAATCGTACTTCTGTATTTAACATTATGTTACTTTTTTTTAGGCGCTTTTCCAGCTTGTTTTCTTTTAACTTTCTTTT
>NW_024669538.1:0-464 GCF_008729295.1 Plectropomus leopardus | reverse complement strand
CAGATCATGGGTACAGTGGCTGTAGTGGCCAAACTAAGAGGGGAAGACAGACACGCGGATCTGTGCAGAATGATCATCTCACCATCATACAGACGGATGGGCCTGGGCTTCAGGTTGGCTCAGACTGCGGTCGACTTTTGTAAGGAACGAGGCTTCTCCAAGATGATGCTGGAGACCAGTTCTCCAGCCACTGCTGCTGTGGCGCTGTACGAGAAACTGGGGTTCAGCCACGTCCTCTCATACACCGAAACGCAGCTCTGTGTTTGGAAGGTAATGCTGACCAGGGTGAAGGTTGTAATAATGGAAAAGCATCTGTAGTCCTGAAATAGTCCTGATCTGCTTCTGTGATGTTCCTGTTATTTTACTCTGTATATTTAACACAACTTTGTCTCACAAACATGTCAGACCAACTTATCTGTATGTTTGTGAGATGGACAAATTGGCTTGATTTCTTTAAAAAAAAA
>NW_024669537.1:0-317 GCF_008729295.1 Plectropomus leopardus | reverse complement strand
GACTAAAGAGATATAATGTTCCATAAAATGGCTCATCTACAGCCTGACATTTTCTTGTGTTCAGATGACCAAAAGTTAGAATAGTTGTTGTTTAACTGTGATGAGTATCAGTTTGCCAATTTTATCTCAAAAGTCTGAAAGAGAAGGCAAGAAAGTTTGCATATTAATGGCTGAGATTTTTTTACAGTGCTACACGGTAGATTCCTCTGTGAGTGACCAAAAAGTCGGTCTAACGCAGTGATGATCTAATTATGTAGGATACTTTTATTGCTTTGCTCTATTTTTCTGTCTTTTTTATGTCTGAAGATATATCTGTT
>NW_024669536.1:0-215 GCF_008729295.1 Plectropomus leopardus | reverse complement strand
GAGCTGACTTTAAAGTCTGCCGGCTAAACTCGGCGCTCATGTCCCTCCAGTCTCCTGATTAGCTTAAAACATTAGCCGAAGTTAAACCTTCTTCTGATGAGGGAAACTGGGAGAACAAAACGTCCTCTGTGGAGGTAAGTTGGCTTTTGTCAAACTTTGACACCACCACCATAAAGTTAGGCAACACGCTAAATTAATACTGTCAGTAAAACATT
>NW_024669535.1:0-345 GCF_008729295.1 Plectropomus leopardus | reverse complement strand
GATCAATATGTTTTGTGCTTTTATTTTTAAAAATCGGATGAAAAAAACATTAAATTTTTACAATTGTTTCTTTTAATGACACAATTTTAAAACTTTAATTAATCGTTGTGGTTTATGACTTACACGAACCTTTCAGCTCAGGTTGTGCAGATTTTCGGGATATGAGGTGAAGATACTCAGAGAAATGACATCACAGTCAGCAAAGATATCAATGTCGGTTCTGGCGGACCGTTTCTATTGAGAGGGATCGAGCTGCTGCTAGTTTTTTGGGAGATATTATGGAGGCTCAGCTGAAAATACAATAGTACAACCACGAACAGAGTTTGGTAAATTCCAAAATACCAA
>NW_024669534.1:0-473 GCF_008729295.1 Plectropomus leopardus | reverse complement strand
CACCGCCGTGACCTCCGTCACCTCCGGTCCCGGATCAGACCGCGTGTCTCGGTGTCTCTCGGGCTGCACGTCCTCGTAACATCTGTAACAGCTGGTTTACTCCCGGTGAACGGCGGTTTACCAAAACTGGTCCGTCACAGCTGCCCCCCTCCTGGGCTGCAGCTGTTACTCAGGTATTTTCTGAGCGATGATGGCGGTCAGACGGGATTTCCTCGCTCTTCAAACACTGATACAATCTACGTAACGTTAGATAATCACCGACCGTTAGTGTGAACATAACTAACGGTTTAGAAAAGCTGTGAGGTTGAGAGACACATGCAGAGTTTAAAGTCCCAGTGATGTTGTACTGTATATCAGCACTCATGGACTTCCTCTCGACCAATCAGATTCTTTGTTTGGAACCAGCTGATGTATAATGACCTTTAGTCATGTAATACAGCCCCGCTTGAAAAATACAGAACTGTCCCTTTAAG
>NW_024669533.1:0-3950 GCF_008729295.1 Plectropomus leopardus | reverse complement strand
AACTACATAGAGAATAGTGAGTGAGGGAACAGTTTAAAACAAAGTGTTTAATTATCTTTATGGATATAAGCTATTTGCTCAGAGCAACTGTGCCGATGTAGCCACTGGTAACATGAGTTTGGAATTTCTGTGGCTGAACCTGTTTTGTCGTGGTGAAACTGGAAATGTCTCACTGTGTTTTTATTCTCTGAATTGAATGAGCGGCTGGTGTCAATCAGTCAGCCTCCAGCAATGTTTAAAACTTAAAAGCACTGGCCCCACTCCAGCTGGGGCCTTCTAAAGAATTGATGCTGTTTATAGTGTAGCCTGTTGAAGAAATGGACTAAAAAGTCAATATTTTGAGTGTTTCAGGCCAAAGGTTAGTATGGAGAAAAATGCCATACTATAGCTCAGGGAAAAATGGTCAAAAAAGTGATCCTTTGAAATGCTGCAGAAAGTCATGGAATAGCATGTTGATGCTGTTTATCGTATAGTCTGTTGAAAAAAAAAATGGTCTAAAAAGTCAATATTTTGAGCGTTTCAGGCCAAAGTTTAGTATGGAGAAAACCGCCCAGGGAAAAATGGTCAAAAAAGTGATCTCTCCAGATACTGAAAACAGTCATTGAACAGTTTGTTGAGGCTGTTTATAGTAGAGCCTGTTGAAGAAATGGTCTAAAAATAAGTCAAAAGTCAATATTTTGAGAGTTTTAGGCCAAAGTGTAGTTAAAGTTGGATAAAAAGCCATACTGCAGCTCAGGGAAAAATGGTCAAAAAGGTGATCCTTTAAAACGCTGAAAAAAGTCATAGCAAAACATGCTCAGGGTTTTAATATTACATCCTGATAAAAAAATGGCCAAAAAAGTCAGTATTTTGAGCGTTTTAGGCCAAAGTTTAGTATGGAGAAAAACCTATACTATAGCTCAGGGAAAAAAGCTCAAAAAAGTGATCTTTCGTAACGCTGAAAAAAGTCATACAACAGAATGTTCGGGCTGTTTATAGTGTAATCTGTTGAAAAAATGTTCCAAAACTGTCAATATTTTGAGCGTTTTAGGACAAAGTTTAGTATGGAGAAAAATTCCATACTATAGCTCAGGGAAAAAAGGTCAAACAAGTGATCTTTCCAGACGCTGAAAAAAGTCATAGAACAGCATATTCGGGCTGTTTATAGTGTAATCTGTGGAAAAAATGGTCTAAAAAGTCAATATTTTGAGTGTTTTAGGCCAAAGTTTAGTATGGAGAAAAACGCCGTGCTATAGCTCAGGGAAAAATGGTCAAAAAAGTGATCTTTCGAAACGCTGAAAAAAGTCACTGAACAGCATGTTGAGGCTGTTCATAGTATAGCCTGTTGAAAAAATGTTCCAAAACTGTCAATATTTTGAGTGTTTTAGGCCAAAGTTTAGTATGGAGAAAAACGCCGTACTATAGCTCAGGGAAAAGAGGTCAAAAAAGTGATCTTTCGAAACGCTGAAAAAAGTCACAGAACAGCATGTTGATGCTGTTCATAGTTTAGTCTGTTGAAAAAATGATCTAAAAAGTCAACATTTTGAGCGCTTTAGGACAAAGTTTAGTATGGAGAAAAATTACATACTATAGCTCAGGGAAAAATGGTCAAAAAAGTAATGTCTCTAAATACTGAAACAAGTCAAAGAACAGTATGTTCACGGTTTTAACATTACAGCGTGATAAAAAAGAATGGCCTAAAAAGTCAATATTTTGAGCGTTTTAGGCCAAAGTTTAGTATGGAGAAAAATGCCATACTATAGCTCAGGGAAAAATGGTCAAAAAACTGATCTCTCCAAATACTGAAAAAAGTCAAAGAACAGAATGTTCAGGCTGTTTATAGCATAGCCTGTTGAAGAAATGGCCTAAAAAGTCAGTATTTTGAGTGTTTTAGGCCAAAGTTTAGTATGGAGAAAAACGCCATACTATAGCTCAGGGAAAAATGGTCAAAAAAGTGATCCTTCGAAACGCTGCAGAAAGTCATGGAATAGCATGTTGATGCTGTTCATAGTATAGCCTGTTGAAAAAATGGTCTAAAAAGTCAATATTTTGAGAATTTTAGGCCAAAGTTTAGTATGGAGAAAAACGCCATACTATAGCTCAGGGAAAAATGGTCAAAAAAGTGATCTCTCCAAATACTGGAAAAAGTCATAGAACAGCATGTTCAGGCTGTTTATAGTATAGCCTGTTGAAGAAATGGACCAAAAAGTCAATATTTTGAGTGTTTCAGGCCAAAGTTTAGTATGCCAAAAAGCCATACTATAGCTCAGGGAAAAATGGTCGAAAAAGTGATCCCTCCAAATACTGAAAAAAGTCATTGAACAGTATATTGAGGCTGTTTATAGTATAGCCTGTTGAAGAAATGGTCTAAAAAGTCAGTTTTGAGTGTTTCAGGGCAAAGTTTAGTATGGAGAAAAACGCCATATTATAAGTCAGGGAAAAATGGTCAAAAAAGTCATGCTTCGAAACGCTGAAAAAAAATTATGGAACAGCATGTTGATGCTGTTTATTGTATGGTCTGTTGAAAAAAAATGGTCTAAAAAGTCAATATGTTGAGTGTTTCAGGTCAAAGTTTAGTATGGAGAAAACCGCCATACTATAGCCCAGGGAAAAATGTTCAAAAAAGTGATCTCTCCAGATACTGAAAACAGTCATTGAACAGTTTGTTGAGGCTGTATATAGTATAGCCTGTTGAAGAAATTACAGTTTTTTTTTTTAGTTGAGAGTTTTAGGCCAAAGTTTAGTTTGGATAAAAAGCCATACTGCAGCACAGGGAAAATGGTCAAAAAGGTGATCCTTTAAAACGCTGAAAAAAGTCATAGCAAATCCTGCTCAGGGTTTTAATATTACATCCTGATAAAAAAATGGCCTAAAAAGTCAATATTTTGAGCATTTTGGGCCAAAGTTTAGTATAGAGAAAAACGCCATATTATAGCTCAGGGAAAAATCGTCAAAAAAATGATCTGATGAGAAAATGATGATGAAATGATGAGAAAAACACCACACTCAGGGAAAATGGTCAAAAAAGTGATCATTTGAAACGCTGAAAAAAGTCATAGAAAAGTATGTTGATGCTGCTTATACTGTAGTCTGTTGAAAAAATCATCTAAAAAGTCAATATTTTAAGCGTTTTAGGCCAAAGTTTTGTATGGTGAAAAACGCCATACTATAGCTCAGGGAAAAATGGTCAAAAAGGTGATCTCTCCAAATACTGAAAAAAGTCATTGGACAGTATGTTAAGGCTGTTTATAGTGTAGTCGGTTGAAAAAATGGTCTAAAAAGTCAATATTTTGAGTGTTTTAGACCAAAGTTTAATATGGAGAAAAACACCACACTTAGGGAAAATGGTCAAAAAAGTGATCATTTGAAACGCTGAAAAAAGTCATAGAAAAGTATGTTGATGCTGCTTATACTGTAGTCTGTTGAAAAAATCATCTAAAAAGTCAATCTTTTAAGCGTTTTAGGCCAAAGTTTTGTATGGTGAAAAACGCCATACTATAGCTCAGGGAAAAATGGTCAAAAAGGTGATCTCTCCAAATACTGAAAAAAGTCAAAGAACAGCATGTTGAGGCTGTTCATAGTATAGCCTGTTGAAAAAATGGCCTAAAAAGTCAATATTTTGAGTGTTTTAGGCCCAACAAATCAAGATGGCGCCGCGGATGGCTGCCATCTTGATGTAATGTTTTGTCTTGTTTTGTTTGTTAATTCTGTGTTTTGCCAGTTTTCTGAGAGCTCCTACACCAGAGAAGAGCTCATGAACATCAGGGCCTCAACCCCTGATGATTTATTCCCGGAGTTTATTGCGCCTTCCGTGGATTTATTGGACATTCTGGTCAAAGGTGCACTCACTTTGGCTCATGCAGTGAAGCGCCGGAGGAGAGGGAGACGCGCCGGTGCGCTTGTGCGTCTCCGTAAGCGCGGACATCGCACACCTTTACCTGGGATATTTCTCTCCAACGTGCGCTCACTGG
>NW_024669532.1:0-558 GCF_008729295.1 Plectropomus leopardus | reverse complement strand
TCCAAAGTCCAATTTAGTGGGCTAACGCAGTTGCTTACATGTGGCTCAGATCTATCTGTCAGCAGACTTTCGGCGAGTTTGATCTCTTCAGAGGATAAAATGATGCACTGGACTAAAATGAAGAAAGATGTAAGAGTTTGAATTTGAGTGTTATTTCCCTTTTTCCCTCTGTTGTGTGCGTGTTGGAGAATTATGATAGCTAGATATCTCTCTAACTGTGTGCTTATAATATGCCATTTAAAATAAGTCTTGCATAGTTCCTGTGGATGTAGACTAATTCATAAGTAACATTAACTCATGTGTTGTATGTAAGTAGGCTACAAGTTTAAGGCAGGCTATACTTGTTCTTGATCTATTTCCATTTCATCTTACTTTATACTTGTACTCCATTGCATCCCAGAAGTAAATATTGTACTTTTACTGCACTACATTAAGTGATAGCAGTTTCTTTTCAGAAGCAGCTTTCAGAACAGCCTTTTAAACACTGACAAGTAACATGCAACATAGTCAGAAAAACATCATCCATAATACTAAAACACAGACAGTGAACATTTTACT
>NW_024669531.1:0-247 GCF_008729295.1 Plectropomus leopardus | reverse complement strand
GTTAGGGGTGCATTCTGACATCACTGAACACGTGTAAATAAAGTTGCTCTTTCAGTTCACATACAACAACCTGGGTGGAAATGAGTTATCATCAAGCAGCAACCTCTGGGGCTGAAAAATGAAGCCAATGTCTGAGTGCCCAAAACTGTAGTTCATCAAATGGCCACTTGAGGCTGGCTCCAGGAGTAATTCCCCATAGTCCTCCATGTTCAAACATCCAAATTCCAAGCAGAAATATGTCTGTTAG
>NW_024669530.1:0-303 GCF_008729295.1 Plectropomus leopardus | reverse complement strand
AATGGGATGTTTCACAGAAACACTGAGCTCGTAAATCTTCCAGGCTAGGCCTAGGCCTAGGCTTAGGCCTATCCTTTTAAATACAATGGACAAAAAAACGATGTGAAAATAAAGACAATGGTCGAAAAAAACATCTGTAGCCTCAGTGACTTGCTCTTGTTTTAACATAAGGCATGCATCCATTCACTAGCTGTACCCGGCTGAAATTGGACGGGAGGCACTGAACACCTGCACAGGTCGTCAGTCAATTACAGGACTGATGGAGACAGAAAACCATTCACACTTACAGTCACATGTATCACA
>NW_024669529.1:0-505 GCF_008729295.1 Plectropomus leopardus | reverse complement strand
ATAATGTGATTTATAACAGTGATGGGAGCAAGTCATTGTTTTGCAAGTCTCAAGTAGGACCAAGTCTCAAGTCTTTGCACCCAAGTCCCAAGTCAAGACAGGGAAATCTCAAATTAAGTCCCAAGTCATGTCCCAAGTCACAAGTCATAAACTTTGATTCCTAAACAAGTCACAGTGTGCTCTTCACCAAATGTAATTACCACTATTAAGCAATACCACAATGACTTTTATATTTCTGTCCTGTCTTGCTTGTGTTGTGACTTATCTCATATTGGAAATAACTCCCTTTAAATATTGTATGTTGCTGCATGTTCTATGACTACATAAAGATTAATTTTACATACTTTATTTGATTTATTTAAATAAAGTTAACGTAAATTAATTAATTTATTTAATTAATTTAAATGTATTTAATTTAAGAAATGAAGGGAAATGTATTGATTTGTGGCTTGGGGGAACGCAGTAAGTAATTTCAAGTCAAAAGGTATAAGTCTAAGTGAAGTCT
>NW_024669528.1:0-657 GCF_008729295.1 Plectropomus leopardus | reverse complement strand
TGGTTTCATAGTTCTCCATTAATAGATAGCCCTGAATCGATCGGAGGAGAAAGAGATATTATCATGCTCAACGAGGTTTAAGATGTCAATAAATTTGCACTAATGCTAGCTCACAAATTGGAAATAAACCACATTGTATGTGTAAATGAGTAGTGTGTAAGATTTAGGGGGATTTAGTGGTGTCTAGCAGTGAGGACTGCAGATTGTAACCAGCTCAAACTTCTCTCAGAATCATAGACTGTATATAAAGAAGCATTTCCACCTCCTCCCACTATAAAAAATGAAGTCAAAATATCTTGGATATAGCCGCTGCTATCTTGTGCTGGTGACGTCATTCGGAGTCTGTGCAGTAGCAATCTCCACAGTGTCGAGTTCCCTGATTAAAGTAGTTTCATATTTTTAAAAAAAGAATAGTTTTTTCTGCACTTCTTGTCGCGGAGGGGCTGCAAACTTCGGTGGCCAATGGGAAAACGTGAATGGCCCTATCTAGAGCCAGTGTTTGGTTTGTCCATTCTGGGCTACTGTAGAAACAACATGGCGGTGCAACATGACAGACTATGGATGAGGACACGCTCCCTATGTAGATATAACCAGCTCATTCTAAAACACAATGATTGTTATTTTCAGGTGATTTTACACTAAAGAAAACATACTTAT
>NW_024669527.1:0-367 GCF_008729295.1 Plectropomus leopardus | reverse complement strand
AGACCCTTCAGCTGCTCTCAGTGTGGGAAATCATTTTTAGGTAGTGGGTATTTAAAGAAACACATGATAATTCATACAGGAGACAAACCATTTAGCTGCTCAGTTTGTCAGAAATCTTTTGCTCGGAAGAACTCTTTACTAAAACACGGGGTAATGCATACAGGAGAGAAACCATTTAGCTGCTCCGAATGTGACAAAAGATTTCCCCGCAAGGAAAGTCTGAAGACGCACATGATGACTCATGCAAGAGAGAAATGCTTCAGCTGCTCTGAGTGTGACAAAATATTTATTACAAATAAAAGTCTAAGGAAACACATTAGAATCCACACAGGAGAGAGACATCCAGCAGTTTGGCATTTGGGAAAGG
>NW_024669526.1:0-753 GCF_008729295.1 Plectropomus leopardus | reverse complement strand
CACGTTAGCGACACTGAGTTGAGTTGGCACCGGGCCCAATTAACTTAAGCTACGTAACCTTAGCTGGCCATCAATATTTTGCGAATGTTTATTTAACTAATAAAATCTATTATAAGTTTTCTTAAGCTAATAAGTCTACCTTTTCTCCGGTAAGTTGCACGCTATTTTCAAGCCGACACTCCTCTGACTCTGACTCTGACTGGCGGGCCGCCACTCCTAAATGAGTGTAGAGGAAACACTGAGTTTTATAAAGCCTGGCAGCCATTCATCTCACATGTTAAGACACATGTTGAGATAATGTCTGGACTTAAGAGTTGCCAAATTGTGCAACTAATTTAATACAGTTTCAATTTTACTTTCCCCCTCTCTCTCGCTCTTTTGCTTTTGTTTGTCTTGTTTAATTTAGTTTAGTTTTTGTTATATTCATTATTCATATTCATCTGTCTTATTTGTTTGAAGATAAAAACCTTAACAAATAAATCTCCAGCCCTGCTGGGAAACGCTATTATTTATCGGTGAAAATCACCACCCAGGTACGGTGGCTCAAATGCCGCTAGGAAATGCTGCAGTGTGCCGCTAAAAACAACCAGGTTCAATGCCACTAACACCAGTGGAAATGCTGCAAAGGGTCACAAATATCAAAGCGTTTTGATGGTCTGTTGTGTGCTACAGCGGGGCAGCCATCTCACTTCAGTGTCAGCTCATGCACTACATCTCTTTAGAAATGTTGATATGCTAGGTGCGAAATGTACA
>NW_024669525.1:0-212 GCF_008729295.1 Plectropomus leopardus | reverse complement strand
GAAACCTACAGCCTCTGCCAGCAACCTGCAAATGCCGCCTCCACCTGTAGATTCTGGCAGACCGCTCCGACCACACCTCCACCTCCAGCCTCTGCCAGCAACCTGCAGCTGATGCCTCCACCTGCAGGTTCTGGCAGACCGCTGCTGCCAGACCTCCACCTACAGCCTCTGCCAGCAACCTGCAAATACCGCCTCCACTTGTAGATTCTGGC
>NW_024669524.1:0-630 GCF_008729295.1 Plectropomus leopardus | reverse complement strand
TTTTATTGTAGTAATGCATTTTTTAATAAATTTTTAATTTTGAGATTACACACAGCAGATTGGATTTCCATTTTCATTTCCAAATTTTTATTTGATTTTTTTTAGTACATCACATACAAAGACTAATAATATTCTAATTTGTATTTTGATTAGAAACTGTTTTGTTTTTTTAAGAGGGGGGAGGTGTGGGGCAAAACAGTGTACGAATGTGAAGTATTTTTTAAGCACTGAGGACGGACATACAAGTTTAAATAGTTATAATTGTTAATTATTTAGATGCCCTCTGAACCCCAAACCCTGCTGACAGTTTTGAAAGGCACGTATTTACCAAAATTACACAATTTAACATACAAGAAAACTGTAAAAACCTAAATTATTGTCAGATGTTCAATTTTCTGGCAGTCCTTGAAGACATCATGCGCCACAAAGGCTTCCATCATCAAAATCACTCTACGCTACTTGTCTCATTTAAAATTTCGCACAAAATAAACTGTTCTTTTAACCAGATACTGCATCCAGTCTCTCAACAGTGAGAAATAAAGTTTTTTTTCCAGATTTGGTTTTCAGCTTTTAACTTTTAAACATCTTTTTTTTATATCCAGTAACTTCATTTGTGAATATATATATATT
>NW_024669523.1:0-812 GCF_008729295.1 Plectropomus leopardus | reverse complement strand
GTCAGTGTGCAGTGAGAGCTGTCCTCCAGGTACCCGAATGGCCAGAAAGAAGGGGGAACCTGAGTGCTGTTTTGACTGCATCCCTTGTTCTGATGGAAAGATCAGCAATGGGACTGGTTGGTGTTCAGTTTAAAACTTTGAAATTTAGAGAAATCATGTAAGTGTTATCACTTTCTTTCTTTTTTTTAAATACATTTTATTAATTTTTATAGTGCACAACAACAACAAAAGAAAACAAGAAACAGCAAACAAAACAAAAAAGAACAAGAAGATTATGACAAGTATATGTAGCTCTAACATATATTCTGTGTGTAAAAAAATAAATAGCTCTGTACAGTCTTACATATGGAAATTAAACTGGATCCTGCATTGTTTCTATTAGGATTCCCACCAGAAGGTTTTGACTTTAACACCTCACGGTACACTCTGTTAATGAAAACGCTGTTGCTACCCTCAACGGTAACACTGTGGTATGAAGAACTATAAAGGGGCTTACCAATGGAAAGCCTCTCCGCTACATTAAAGGGGAACAACACATATTTCTTAAAGAATTTGGCAACCTGCCTCAGTTCAGGTACCATATGAAATTACAGAATTACTACAGAGGGGTGGATAACTTTTATTACCCCCCACCCCACCCCACCCACTTTTGTTTTACGAAAACTAATGGAATATTAACAGAATGCTGCTGATCTCTTTTAATGTTTATCACACTAGTTTTGCAACTTATATTGTGAAATATTCTATGGCTCTGAGTCTTGCTGTGTTGTCATAATCTTCTTGTTCACTTTCTCCTTGTACAGACTCCATGG
>NW_024669522.1:0-1082 GCF_008729295.1 Plectropomus leopardus | reverse complement strand
TTTTTTTTTTCCCATTCTGTACTTTGATTCAAAGTACTCAAAATATTGATTTTTTGGACAGTTTATTCGTCAGGCTATACTATAAACAACCAAAACAAACTGTCCTATGACTTTTTAAAGCATTCTGACTGATGACTTTTTTGACCATTTTTCCCTGTGGGATAGTATGGATTTTTTTTTTTTTGCCAAACTGTACTTAGCTCAAAAACGTGAAAAATATTGATTTTTTTTGGACAGTTTATTCATCAGGCTGAAGTATAAATGACCTAAACAAGCTCTCCTATGACTTTTTCAAGAATTCTGAGTGATAACTTTTTTCACCATTTTTTCCTGAGCTATAGTATGGCTTTTATGTATTTTTTCCCCATTCTGTACTTTGGCTCAAAACGCTCAAATTATTGACTTTTTGGACATTTTTTTTCGTCAGGCTATACAATTCAGAACCTAAACATGCTCTTCTACTTCTATTACTTTTACTTTACTTTTAAAGCATTCTGAGCGATGACTATTTTGACCATTTTTCCCCGTGCGATAGTGTGGATTTTTTTTGCCACACTGAAGTTTGGCTCAAAATGCTCAAAATATTGACTATTTGGACGTTAAATTCATCAGGCAATGCTATCAACGACCTAAATAACCTGTCCCATGACATTTTAAAGCATTCTGAGTGATGATTTTTTTGAGCATTTTTCCCTGTGCTTTTTTCCACATTTTGTGCTTTCCATACTATAGCTCAGGGAAAAATGGTCAAAAAAGTCATCGCTCAGAATGCTTTAAAAAGTCATTAGACAGATTGTTTAGGTCTTTTATAGTATCGTCTGATGAAAAAACTCTCCAAAAACTCAATATTTTGAGCGTTTTAAGTCAAAGTAAATTATGGGGAAAAAATCCATACTATTGCTCAAGGAAAAATGGTGAAAAAAGTCATCACTCAGAATGCTTTAAAAAGTCATTAGATAGCTGGTTTAGGTCGTATTTAGTATAGCCTGATGGAAAAACAGTCCAAAAAGTCAATATTTTGAGCGTTTTGAGCCAAAGTAAAGTATGGGAAAAATGGTCAAAAAAGTAATCGCTCAGAATGC
>NW_024669521.1:0-396 GCF_008729295.1 Plectropomus leopardus | reverse complement strand
TGCGGCTTCTCCAGGTGTAAAGTCCTCAGCAGCAGGTCACGAGACACACCATCCGCTCTCTTGTATCGCTGGCAAATCATTTTGTTCAAGTCATGGAATCTATCCAAGAGCCTGCACGGTTAAAAACAAAGAACAGAGGCGTAAATGGTCAAGTTTTGTCCTCCATATTAATAATTATTTTTATGATGAAACTTAAAAAATGGGTATTCGAGTTCCAATAAACAATTACTAGTATTTGATAAACCGATTAGTTAAACTGTAATGTGCATCAAAGACACACTCCATGTGATAGTCAATCATAAATAAAAAATAAAAATTAAAAAAAATCTATGTCCTGTTTTCAGTCTACCGCCAACTTGCAATTCACCACATTAACCACTTGGTGGCCACAAATTG
>NW_024669520.1:0-598 GCF_008729295.1 Plectropomus leopardus | reverse complement strand
ATTTGCTGGGTATAATTAGTATTTAATCATAAATAGTGGTTCACAGTCTTCTTCCAGTGTTTTATGATTTGCATCACTCCATCATTCTTGATTAATAAAATGTGATTGCTGTCAGACAGATTTATAGAAACCTTTTTCACAAAACCAGACGGTCTTTAATGCAATAATACATTCAACTTCAGGGCCAGGAATTAAGATATTCTAAGGTCCTCCCATCCCAGCGACCCCGCACCCTGAAATACACAAGTGTACATTTTGAAGGGGACGCAAGGAATGATCCTTCTAAATATTTAGGACATGTGCACTGGCCCCACCCAATAAAAACATGAAAGCAGCAGATTATTTTTATTTTTGCACACTTAGAAAAGACATAAATTGGTACAAAAAATGTTACCGGAATACAAGAAAATACATTTTTTATGCTAAAAATTTTATAGAGGAGGACCCCAGAATCCCACACTTAATATTTGTCCCCCCAATGTTTAAACCTAACTGACGCCCTTGTCTGAATGAGTTTTTAACATTGCCATCCAAAGAACTTATTTTATTCATTAATTTAACTTCTCAGTTATATTTTTATGTGCAATGTATCTTCCTA
>NW_024669519.1:0-758 GCF_008729295.1 Plectropomus leopardus | reverse complement strand
AGGAATAATAGATCTGACTGCACCAGGTGATTTACATACAGCACTGCAGCTGCCCAGAACTTTTTATGTTGTATTTCAGATAGCCTACTTAAAGAAGTATTTGAGTGCTGGAAAGATGGTCTTTTCATAAAACTGGGCTGTCTGTGCAGTAGAAAGATGCATATTTGAGAAATTGGTAGCAGATAAAATAAAGAAAAAAGGGCTGTGGCATTTTGCTCAAGAGGTAGAAAACCCACAACTACCAGAATGCATTGTGCCGGACCAGTTAAGGGCTCTCACTGGATTACGTAATGCAGGTTTCCCATCCAAATACAGTTTGTCGGCTGACTGATAGCAAGCTGTCTCAAATGAAACTGTGCACTTAAATTCTTAATATTGTAGGTGAGAAATAGGCAGCGCAGTTAACATAATCTTGGTTCATACTTGATCAGCAAAGCTTAGTTTTATGGTTTGATCTCAGTATTTCCCGCCTCTGTTTACATAATACGGGAAACAGTTTGACACCACTTCTGTTCAAAAATTCTCATATTTCAGTTATGTTTCTGAAAACATTTTAGAAGAGAAATAGTGTAGTAACGAATTCTTGGTTTATATTTGATCAGCACTGCCTAGTTTTACAGTTCAGTCTAAGTTTGAGGCTGAGAAAGAGATAAGTACAGCTGTCCCTTAAAAGCTGAAGTTTTGAATCATCATTTGGAGACCCTAAGTTGACTGAGATTGTTTCAAATCAAGCGATGTTTTTTTTCTGTGCAGTGTAC
>NW_024669518.1:0-624 GCF_008729295.1 Plectropomus leopardus | reverse complement strand
GGTCTCTGCGGGAGAGTTGGTAGTGTTCTGTTTGTTTTTTCTGTTTTATCGTTGGCTGGCTGGTACTTATAGCTTAAAGCACGTTTGCATCCTGGCCACTGATGTTTCTTAAAAATGCAGATATTTTGACCTTTTTTTCGGAAGGTCGGTATCGTCGTCTCCATTAATGATTTACTCGAGGTTTGAGTAGGGCTGGGGCAACGCGTCGACATAATCAACGTAACCGACATAATCAACGTAACCGACATAATCGATTACGTAAATACATCGATTCACAAAACGTTCTTCGCTACATCAAACTGTTTCACACAGCGCGCGCCATGAGAGCGTGAGCAGCATCGATCGTGTTATTTTTGTTTTGACATACATGTATCAAGTTTGAGCGTGCACACTGCCTACTCGAGCAGTGCTGGTCAGGTGCGTCTCTGCTGCATGTCAGCTGTAGCACATCTAGAGAAACGGTGGTTCGCGTTTTTTTGTGTGTGTGGCGCTCACATTTGTCATCAGGAATAAACTGCTCACAAACTGAATGGTTATATTGACTCTACACCACTTTATACTGCAGTTTAAAGTCTCTCTCTGCACAGAGATGAGGAAATACATAGATGTTTGTTTTACCTCAAC
>NW_024669517.1:0-492 GCF_008729295.1 Plectropomus leopardus | reverse complement strand
GAAATCCTGTAGTAAAAAATAAAAACATCTATAGTTATCAATGATTTAAATATTTGTCATATATCATTGTAAACTGAAAGTCTGTGGGTTTTGGAGTCGGACAAAACAATGGTAATATTCTACATCTCTTGTGTATAATTTCATTTTTTGTATCTTAACAGATCTGTGCAAGAGTTTTAAGATAAAGTTTTGCAAGTTTAAACAAATATTGAGTTTGTATTGACGGAGTTTAGCATGTTTTCATCTTGAATTTAAGACAAAATATAGTTACCAGCGAGCACAAAAAAACTCTTTAAAAAATGCAGCTGAGACTACTTGGGACTGAAAGTTGGGAGGTGTGTGAGGTGACTCGTAAGGGAAACGCACTCTGAACCCTGCCCCGACCCTCCTGCATTAAACATCACGCAAACCATTTAATTCTGGAACGCACACAAAAATATTGTCCTCCACCGCTCCCTTCCACCTCCCTCCTCTTTTTCTCCATCTCTACCC
>NW_024669516.1:0-494 GCF_008729295.1 Plectropomus leopardus | reverse complement strand
AAAAAATCTAATTTCTTCATTTTTTAAAGGTCCAATGTGTAGCATTTTCAGAGATGGTGTATAGTATATAACATTAGTTTATAATCCTCTGAAAATAACAATTGTTGTTTTTTGCTACCCTTAGAATGAGCCGTTTATGTCTACATATAAACAGTTTTGGTTGTATATAGATATAAACAAAGCTATTATATGCAGTATATACTATATGTAGTTCCCAAATGTGCAATCTGCATCCTCACTGCTATACGTCACTATATCCTACACACTAGACCTTTAAAAAAAATTGGGTGAACTGTCCCTTTACATTTTTGCACACAATCCAGACACAGACAGAAATACATCATCATAATAAACCTGTATGTGCTCATAGGTGGGCAGTTCCTTACATAATAGTGGCCCTATATGTATATCACATATGAATTGCATACTGATGTTGAAAACATACAGACATTTGGTAAACATTTATGCTGACAGGTGAGAATCAAATCAAACAC
>NW_024669515.1:0-553 GCF_008729295.1 Plectropomus leopardus | reverse complement strand
GTGCTTTATTAGGGAAGTATCAGTGTTTAATACCGGCCTTAAACCAAATGGCCTTTCAAACCATTTTACTGTTGCTTACAATTTTTTTTCAATGTCGGAATAAAATCATGAGAGTTTTACCTCAACTGGTGCGCGCTGCCATGATTTCATCGTTTGGTGAAACGTGGTTTTGAAACTTAGTCGGACCTGTCTTATTCAGTTTTTCTTGTCTCTACCTTCCGACAAAATCAAACATGTTCAATATTATCGAAAGTTTATAGTTTTTACTCATGCAAATATATTAAGTTGAATATTGTCAACAACCAATAGCAGCGCTCTCTCCAGCACCAAACAGAGTAACGGGTGAACAACATGACAACATGAACAAGTCTCAGGTCTCTTGGAAAAGGAGGAGAAACTTTTGGATTTGTGAAGTGAATAAGAGTCCATGTTTCTCATGTTTGAAACACCTTTCAGTCCCACGGTCTCTTTCCACTAAAATAGCGCAGCTAAGGCTGGCAGCGAGTTGAGGCGACAAAATCCGAATGTAAAGTTTGTAAACAAATACAATTTA
>NW_024669514.1:0-865 GCF_008729295.1 Plectropomus leopardus | reverse complement strand
CAGCATTTTGGAGATTTTTTTAAGCGAATTCACCTGGAGTCAAAGACAGTGCCATCGAGCAGAGTGCCGTTGAAATGGTAGCGCACAAAGTCACTGCGCATCACGGAGCGTTTGCAGTCTTTGGGAGTGGTGATGGTTTTGGTGGCAACCATGTCGGCTTTGTTCCACAGATCCAGCAGATGGATGTCAAACACCAGGGTGGTGTCTGGAGGAACCACGTCACCTGTAAACATGGTCAGATCAAGGTTAGATAAGGTATATATCCATATTTTTTCACTTACTTTCATTATAAAAGAAGTCTTTATTACAACAATGAAACATTTGTTCAACCAAAACTAACTCCTCTGTTTTCATTCCTTTAAGTGTCATTCTGACTGATATTAATTCGGTAATATTGTTAAACATCAATATTTTCATTGCAACCCTATCTGGGGCATTCTGAAAAATATAAAGGCCGTAGCCAAGAAGCCAACATTGGAGGGGCCAATGAGCTATTATCTTATCTATCATAAGAAAGTACAGCTATAAAGTATACTGTGTGAATACTCCATAAATAAAAGCTATAACTGAGAAGATAACATTCACAAAATTATCATTTCCATAACAATTTACAAAAATATCCCAATCGACAGTGATATAGTCTAAGCAACAAAAATATTACATTTTAGTTTTCCATTTTTGAATCCATTTGAAAGTACTGAAACAGAGAGACCGTACAGTGTTTGAAACTGATTGTACCTACAATTTAGGCTGCAGTACAGCAGACCCACAAACCACATGCAGAACTGCAGCAGCCTACAATGTCATACTCTAACAACCACACACACACACACACACACACACACACACACACACAGAGTTTACT
>NW_024669513.1:0-304 GCF_008729295.1 Plectropomus leopardus | reverse complement strand
TCATAGAAATGCTGATAAAGTAGAAAAGTGCAGTCAGTCGAGCTAAGATCTCCACCCAGTGATCAAACAGCTGATCAGGCTGATGGCAGCCACTTTGACGGTTCTTGTAATTACAGCAGATGTGGCACGGCATGTTTCAGAAGTGTCCAAGAAATAGGCCTACATGCCTCGGCTAATTTTAGTGGAGTTGCAGCATGTTACACAGAACAGACTATGTTTCCTGCTGAAAACCACTGTATGTGAAATAGATATACATTATAATGATGAGGAACACTTTAATAGCTAAAACACAACCAATAATCTT
>NW_024669512.1:0-672 GCF_008729295.1 Plectropomus leopardus | reverse complement strand
ACGACCAGACCCTCTGTGATGTTCTGCAGGGTGCTGAGGATGATGTCAGCTGTCAGGAAGGACTCGGGCAGAGAGATCCTCCTGCAAACAAATGAGGGGGTGACATGAGTGAATATGTAGAGGAGCAGGACAGAGAAGCCTCGGCATGACTCACTGGATTTCAAGGTAACAAGGAGAGCTGTAGCGGTTTGTGTATTCGTACTGAACTGTCAAAGTCCAGGGATCACGGTTCAGGTCTTGCACGAAGAGTACACGCTAGTAAACTGATCCACATAATGCAAAAGTTCACAAGCTTTGAGTTCCCCCTGAAAACCTTTAGCTGTGCTGTCAGCCGCTCGTGCTGAGGGCGAATGCATCCTCACGCAATCTGTGTTTTTCCCACTGAACAGTACTCACATCGAACCGTGCTTCCAGTTTGATCAAAGCGAGACTTTTGTGTTTCATTACAGCCCTCATAACAAGAAACAACTTCTCACTAGAGCCCGATGGATTTATCACTCAGCTGATTTTATCACATTAACTGTCGTCAGACATTAAAAGTAAATTATTAACAAAACGTAATGCAGAAAAAGATACTTAGAGTAACTCAGAATTATTAAATTCCCAATTAAGTTGTCATTTTTGACAATAAATAAGTATCCTTCCTCCATTACGTATCTTTGTCACAGCTTT
>NW_024669511.1:0-1439 GCF_008729295.1 Plectropomus leopardus | reverse complement strand
TGGTTTTAAGGCATGTGGGGACAACAGCTTGGCTCAGCGAGATGTTGAAAATGTCCGTGAAGACATCCGTGAGCTCTCCGGCACAGTCCCTCAGCACACTACCAGGAATGTTGTCAGGACCAGAAGCTTTGCGAGCGTTGACCCTGCTGAGTGTCCTCCTCACACTGTCCGGGGACAGTGTCAACACCTGGTCACCAGAAGGGGCCTATGGAGCAATCAGCTCCTCCGGAAAAGCTGCTCTTCACTTCTCTGCCAGATCATTCTGCCTCGTTCTGTCGTGTTTCTCTCTGTTCCTTCCTCCAGTGGTTTTCCTCTGCTAAACTTCCCGTGTATCCAGTCTTTCTGCTGCTTGTTTGGAGCAAGTGTTTTTCAGCCTTTGTTCCTGCTCATATAAATGATATTTCTTTTCAGGTGGACTTGCCTGGAAGTGCAGGCCTAGCGACAACCATCTGCTTGATTTTGCCCTGAATTTCCACCACAGACAGAGAATGCTGCCTGGAATGAAAAAAATCTCACTAGAAGGGAGTACTATGCCCATTTTGATATTAAATCACATCTACACGTCCTGGGCTTTCAGAAAATATAAGTATAGACAGGTTTTAAAACTGTCTGAATGAAGGGGGACTCTAAAACTATGGGCAGACTATTCAAATTTGTGATGGTAAATTTAGAAAGCAAAAACCCTAAACATGGGCAACGTATGTGCTGCATTTGCAGCGCATGCGCTGAAAATGTACCAAATGTCCTGAAAATGGGCAAAAACACCATAAAAAGACACGAGGGGTCACGAGAAAGGATTCCACAGACCACTCTGCAGTGTAAGCCCAAATAAAATTGTATTTATTCATTTTTAAAAAATTTTTTTTCCGGAAAGAGTGTTGCAAGCAATGTGTGGTCGACGCCATCCGCACATGAGATGAACATGCACCAAATGTCCTGAAAAATGGGCAAAAACACCATAAAAAGACACGAGGGGTCACGAGAAAGGATTCCACAGACCACTCTGCAGTGTTAGGCCAAATAAAATTGTAAGATACTGGTGTTTGTGGCCCTGGAGATTCTGCTGAGCTATAAGATCATGTTGATGGGAACCGGCATGAAGGCATGGTCAACTTTCTGTGTGATCTGAATAAACACAGTACAACAAACAGTAATGCATTGTTTGTTTGTTTTTTTTTTTTTTTTCCTCACAGTAGGTTTCCTTGTATAACTATGACTGTATAGTGTTAAGCCACAAAGAATATGATTTTTATTTTTTTTCAGAATATCGACATTTTCAAAAAGTATTCATATTCATATTTATGTTCCCTAAGGAAACAATACAAAGGTTACGGATGTTACAGTGTTACAAGTATGGAGTCTGAGTGGCAGGGGTGGCAGGGGTGACCCTGTATTACCTGCTCTGACCACATGATGGCAATGGTGAGCTATATGGGCCT
>NW_024669510.1:0-1099 GCF_008729295.1 Plectropomus leopardus | reverse complement strand
CTGAACACACCTGAACAAACCCGAACACACCTGAACAAACCTGAACAAACCTGAACACACCTGAACACACCTGAACAAACCTGAACAAACCTGAACACACCTGAACAAACCTGAACACACCTGAACACACCTGAACAAACCCGAACTCTCCTGAATGATGGAGGAAAGTCAGAGCAATGTGAACAAAGAGGGCTCTTTCTTCCCTCAGTGATGACTGTCAGGTAATAGCTGCAGTGCTCAGGCACGCTGACTGAGGTAAACTTTGGCGAACGAGCTCAGCGTGGGATTAGTGACAGTGAACTGCAGTAACCTCTTCAACAGCACGGACAGCAGTTCACCTGAACAACATCATCAGGAGGAGCAGGAGGAGGAGGAGGACGAGCAGGAGCAGGAGGAGGAGGAGCAGGAGGAGCAGGAGCAGGAGGAGGAGGAGCAGGAGCAGGAGGAGGAGGAGCAGGAGCAGGAGCAGGAGCAGGAGGAGGAGGAGGAGGTGGAGCAGGAGCAGGACGAGCAGGAGCAGGAGAAGAAGCAGGAGGAGGAGGAGCAGGAGCAGGAGGAGGAGGAGGTGTGAATGAACCCTCAGCCTGATCTCAGTGAAACTCAGAGGAAACCTGACCCTCTCGTTACTTTGGTGCTGCACACACGGCCAACAGCCGAACCTCACCGAGCGCTGCAGAGGAGCTGCGAGAGACAGAAACACCTCTGTCCCTCTCGTTTTAATACTTTGTCCCTCTCGTTTTAATACTTTGTCCCTCTCGTTTTAATACTTTGTCCCTCTNGAACACACCTGAACAAACCCGAACACACCTGAACAAACCTGAACACACCTGAACAAACCCGAACACACCTGAACAAACCTGAACAAACCTGAACACACCTGAACACACCTGAACAAACCTGAACAAACCTGAACACACCTGAACAAACCTGAACACACCTGAACACACCTGAACAAACCCGAACTCTCCTGAATGATGGAGGAAAGTCAGAGCAATGTGAACAAAGAGGGCTCTTTCTTCCCTCAGTGATGACTGTCAGGTAATAGCTGCAGTGCTCAGGCACGCTGACTGAGGTAAACTTTGGCGAACGAGCTCAGCGT
>NW_024669509.1:0-404 GCF_008729295.1 Plectropomus leopardus | reverse complement strand
TGTGTCTGCTGTTTCTACTGTACGGTCCTATTGTTTCTGCTGTTTCTGCTGTACGGTTCTATTGTTTTTACCGTTTCTACTGTTGGATCCAACATCCCTTCCAGAGGAGACACAGCTGCATGATGTGCACGAGTTTCTGCTGTTTCTACTGTCCGTGAGGGGACGTCGGTCTGTCTCTGTGAACTCTGAAGTTTCTATTGTTTGTTTCTAGTATTTCTACTGTCCGTGAGGGGACGTCAGTTGGTCTCTGATGTTGGGATCAAAGACTCAGGAAATCATTTATTATTCAGCCCCTCTGAGTGTGTTTCAGGAAGTAGTCAGAGCCACTGCAGATTATAAACTGCAGTCACACTAATTAATCCTATCAGCCCATCAAACACCGTCTTATCAATAACTGATCAATA
>NW_024669508.1:0-523 GCF_008729295.1 Plectropomus leopardus | reverse complement strand
GAGTGCTCCAGCACAGCCCACTGTACAGACAGGCCATCTACCCTCCTGCAGGGCATTTCATCCTCTCAGACGGCGGGTACCCGTGCCTCCAACACCCACTCCCCCTCATCACTCCCTACAAGCGGCTGGTACAAGGTGTAGGAACCCAGTGCTTCAGCGGCCATCATTGCAGGGCGCGCGCTATCATTGAGTGTGCCTTTGGAATGATGAAGACCAAGTTTCGCTCCATCTTCCTGCAAGTGCTGGAGGTGCACCATACCTTTGTGCCTCAGGTATGTCATCACTCAACAGGATTTCATTTTAATGGTGAAGTAGAGTAAATCAAAATTAATGAATTTTTTTTTTTCATTTCAGGTCATAACAGCATGTGCCATTCTGCACAACATATGCCTCGGAGCAGGAGACATCATGGCCCCACAGGATGAGCTGCAGGACGACATGCCGGAGGATGAGGGGGAGAACGGGTTGGGGGCCGTCAGTGGTACTCTGTGGCAGGACCAGCTGGCTGCGGAGGTGTCTGCCT
>NW_024669507.1:0-491 GCF_008729295.1 Plectropomus leopardus | reverse complement strand
ATCTGCCAGAAACTGCACGCTGCTGTGATTGGTTGATTCCGCTGTGAGCATATGATAACATGCAGTGGAGATCCCGCCCACCTGCCTCCGGACAATCCATTCTAGCATCAACCACTAGGGTCGGACTGAGTCGGACTGGGTTGGACACAAATCTAACCGGCGTGCATTGCTTTTCAATCGCCAGTGACTGGTTCTGCGCAGAGCTGGGTAGGCTCGAACTGACTTAATGTCAGAGGCTTAGTAAGAGTCAGGGGCCTTTCTAGAGTTTGAGGCCTCTTATTGACCCTTAAAAACTGTATTTTAAAAAAAAATTTCATTCAGAATTCATTTACTAGAGTTGTAAAAAACAAAAAAGTTAAATTATGTATTAATGTAGTACATTTACATTAACAATGTACATTAATTAGAATACAAGTATGAACAGATAATTAGATCGGGGGATTTTTTAGATAATAAGGGACTGTTTGTTGCTTATAGTTGGGGGGGGGGGG
>NW_024669506.1:0-591 GCF_008729295.1 Plectropomus leopardus | reverse complement strand
TTTTCTGCCCCAACTCTGGTAAAGATTCAAGTAGCTGGACTTTTTTTTAAAAAATGTATTATTTAATTGTTATGTATTTTTATATTTTTTAAAATCATTTTTAAACCATCTAAACTTTCAAAATCAACTGTTTGTATTTCTGAGGAGTAAAAGAAAAACATCCCGAAGCATCACATTTTAGTTAAACATGTTATTCAGATTTTTGACCTGACGTTGGCACTTTGTCAATAACGGCTACAACTAACGATTCTGTCGGATTATCCACTGATTATTTCCTGAATTAGCTGACTTGATGTTTGGTCTATAAAATGTCAAAAAGTAGTACATTTTTCATTCACCTGAGAATACATTCTAAAATGTATTGTTTATTTGACAACCCATATATATTTAACTTACTATTGTAGAGGAGTGAAGAAACTAGAAATTATTCACATTAAAGGAGATGGAATCTGAGAATATTTACTTTTTTCCTCAAAAAACTACTCAAACCGATTAGTTGGACAAAAATGTAATAGTGCACAACTAATCCATTGATTTCTGCAGCTCCAAAGCAATGGGTTTCCTGCAAGTATTATGTAACCTGGTGGAGTA
>NW_024669505.1:0-222 GCF_008729295.1 Plectropomus leopardus | reverse complement strand
ACTTGAGTAAAGGTGCATCATACTCAGTAAAGATGAATCATACTCAGGTAAAAGTGCGTCATACTCGGGTTAAGGTGCATCGGTGTGTAAAGGTGCATCATACTCAGTAAAAGTGCATCATACTCAGTAAAAGTGCATCAGTTAGTAAAGGTGCGTCATACTTGAGTACAGGTGCATCATGGGTAAAGGTGCAGGATTTAAAGTGCTGCGATGTCATGCAGG
>NW_024669504.1:0-763 GCF_008729295.1 Plectropomus leopardus | reverse complement strand
AAACAATTAATCTTTCCTTTTTTAACCATTAAAAGACAGTGTTACCTGTGTTAACGGTTAATGTTCTTTCTTAAACTGAAAGTGGGAGTGTATAGTAATCCATTACTATAGCATTGAGAATGAAGCTGAGGTGATTTGGAAAACACCAATTTGGCTCTTAATTTGATGAATTTACTGTTCATCAGAGCACAAATGAGACAACAATTGGCACGACACACCACTCCCTCTCACGCTGTCCTCTGTACCATCTTTTTCTAATGCAGTTGTAGATTGTTGCAATGGCGAAGCGCCATTTGGCTGCTGTCAGACGTCGGTCACACTGGACCATATTTAGAATAGATTGGTGTTAAAATTGAGTTATTTGAGGTTTTGGAGGCGCACGGTCCACCAGCACTGGTTGCTCTTGTATGGACACTGCCCCACAGCACCCTGATTCTTGTTATTTTAACAGTTTATTGACTTTTTGCCTGAAAGTTGAGCACTTTCCAGTGTTGTAAAATTGCAAGACGCCCCCAAAAAATATTTCAAAAGCTGGACCTCAGTAACATGTCTATTCATCCTGTTGTGAGCTGTAGCCAAGAGATGGTAAAGAGGACAGAGACAGAGAGACAGAGTAAGAGACAGTCGCTGTGTTGTCATTTCTGCAAGTGGGACTGTGTAATTCAGTGCATTTATTGCAGCTGTTAACTGCATATAGGTTGTAAATGCCTTTATGTAAAAAAAACAACACAAACTAAGGTGGAAGAAACTAAAAAAAATAATT
>NW_024669503.1:0-729 GCF_008729295.1 Plectropomus leopardus | reverse complement strand
TTTAGAAATATGTTTATCCACAATTTCCAAAATTTGGAAAGTTTTTTTTAAAACCCATCACCTTGATCTCACCCTAATTCAATAACGTCAATGTTTTGGTTACAGATTAGTTGTCAAAGTCTTTTTTTTTCCTTAAGCAAAATGTTCACCGTTTCCCACTCTAAGGTGTGAATATCTATCTGTTTTGGTCATCGCTGCTGATAAAGTAAACATTTTGCATTTCAGACTGTTGGTTGAACAATACAAGTGAACTGAAGATGGCAACTGTGAAAATGTGATGGACGAAAATAAAACCATTGTCTGACATTTTATGGATCAAATAACTGATCTATGGACTGAGAAAGTAATAGAGAGGTTAAATAATAAAAATCATTTTTAGTTGCAGTCGTATATCAACAGGGAATGCCTCTTTTCAAATCTTACCATTTCTGTGCGTCTTCATGTGGCCCTTGAGGCTACTCTTCTGATTGAAGCACCTCCCGCAGATATGGCAACCGTAAGGCTTCTCCCCAGTGTGAATTCGCAAATGTCTCTCCAGGTGGCCGGCACGCTCGAAGACTTTGCCACAGTACGAGCAAGCGAAGCATTTCTTCGGTTTAATCACCTGAAAAGACCTGCTTCCTCTATGTCTGTGGTGATCCAACGTGGCTCCCGCCATACCTTGCAAGCCTGCTTCACTTGGTATCATGAGTGTGTCTGAGGATCCATAAGGTGTTTGTGACACCATGC
>NW_024669502.1:0-449 GCF_008729295.1 Plectropomus leopardus | reverse complement strand
GTTAAACCCCAACATGAGATAGACAGTGTGATGTTTTACTTCAGTAGTCCTTCCTGACATCAGCAGTTTGCAGTTCAACAGCCTCGAGTTACAGTCTTGTGCTCGACACGATTTGTGAAATCAGTGTCTTGGCGTGAGGTCACGTGGTCCGTTATCTCACGGTGCAGGCCGATGTGTGTAATGTGGCTCATACTGTGGGACATGAGGACACGAGGACGTGACATCTGGCTGATTTACTGCGTCCTCTGGATCCTTGACCTTGAGTTTGGGAATGTAAAGTGAGTTCTGCTGTTTCAGCTCAGTGGTGTCGCTCAGCCTCTGGAGACAAATACTTGACGTACTGCGCTGCAAAGAAAGTCTATCATGCGTTTCAGCTCCAGGACCACAACATGTTATTTTAGTCACGCTGTTCTCCTTTGTGCTAAGAACAAGTTTATGCAAGTCAGGCT
>NW_024669501.1:0-720 GCF_008729295.1 Plectropomus leopardus | reverse complement strand
CTACTGGTGTTATTAGGTGCCAGGTAGGAGCCCTCGAATAAGAGCTGGGCTGTGTGTGTGCTCATTCTGTCTTACTTTAACAGGTTTTTCAATGTGCAGTGTTTATGTGAATGATGTTATGGCCTCGACAAGCCTCTCGAGTCCAGCAAGGCTGTTATCCTGCAAGCCAACCTGGTAGTCAACTCTGGCACGGTTCGTTGGCTGCAGCCCCCGCTATAACTTCAGCAGAGGTCTGAATGTGCCTTTAGATTGATGCTGGAAATAAGGTGTGTGTGTTTAACATAGGCAGACAACAGCTGAAATACAACTGAGGTTGCATTCATGTCACACTCAGGGCAGTGCAATAGCACCATGCTAGCAAATCTCTCTGTGTGTTCCAATACCCAAAATCCAAATACTATTTAGTATGCCAAAAAAAAAATAGTTGTCCAGATACATAGTATGTCAAATGCAGTACAGTGTCCCACAGAAATCAGTCAGAGTTGATCAGATCAGTGAACAAGATAACCAGATATGGCAGAAGCGGAAACGTTAAGACCAGCACAATGACCGGTTAAGTTTCACTTTCACTGTGTCTGGCATTAGACTGCTCCATCTGTGCCCAGTATACACTGTGTGCTCAGACAGTGTGCAGCAACAAACAACCAAAAGGAAGATATATGGCCACATTCTCACTGCAAAAAATGCCCACTAATACCTGCTAACACTTGGCTTTTTAAC
>NW_024669500.1:0-707 GCF_008729295.1 Plectropomus leopardus | reverse complement strand
GTTTTGTGGGCATTCAGTTTCGTTTGAGGCCAGGACGATCAGTCATGCACGATGGAGGACTTGGATCTTGATTCATTCTTCATACAAACTTGTGTGGAAAAACGAAAAACGGAACAGTCGCTTCCTCTTCAGAAAGCCGACCAATCAGCAGAGTGGGCAGGGCGGAGGGCGGGCACGGAGGAGGAGAAAACTGGAACCGACTGTCTCAGAGCTCTGCTGAAAACAGCGCTCTGGTAGAGGATTTCAGATACTATTTTCTAAAGATCAGGAGAGTTTTGGATCGTGAATGACACAAAGCTGCTCCACTGGAGTTCAAGATCAATATTCAACATACTGGATGAAGAATACTATGACCTGTTTGGCTCAGCGGTTAAGCCAGCTGCATGGTGATACTATGGTTGGCAGTTCGAGCCTCACAGGTGCAGAGTTTACATTACAATACAAAATCCATTGCTGAAATTTATTGGTCTATGCCAGAATTGGCGAACACTACACACATACAAGACAAGGACTTGACTGATATGAGTCAGACTCATAAACTAAGTTTTTGGCAGGGAAAATTGAGTATTCAGTATATGCAAATTCAGGAGACACGGAGACAATTGTGTCACAAATAAACAAAATGCCATATACTTGAATATTAAAACATGTCTGTACTCTGTAATAGACAAAGTATGTCATTAAATCACAATTTCTAAATTAAAAAT
>NW_024669499.1:0-1268 GCF_008729295.1 Plectropomus leopardus | reverse complement strand
TGGGGTACATCATGGGGTACTTTTGCATCATCAGTGGTCACAGGTCCATTGTACTGACCAACATGCTGACGGATCACGTGCGTGATGTTGGGGCGGACGGCCAGAGATAACAGATTCTGGTGAGTACACTCTTGTCAGATTAAAGTATTGAATCAGCCATTGAGTAGATGAGAATCTGGAATTGCCGTAGATTGAAATCTGGAATTGCCTTAGATTGAAATTTGGAATATTCCAGATTCTCATCTACTCATAGGCCCATAGATGAGAATGTGGAAGCAATTTTAAAGACTCATACTTCAAAAAAATAGAGTGGACATTGGGGTGAATCCTAGTGCATTTGAAAGGACAAAGCGGAATGCATCTGAAACAGGTGTCAACAGCCACAGGTAATGATGACTTATCAAGTGAGAAAAAAACTTCCAAATTCTTATCTACTCATAGACCCATAGATGAGAAAGGGGAAGTAAAATCAAAGGCTCATATTTATAAGAAAAATGGGTTAGGACAGTGGTCTGAATCTTAGTTAATTTTGAAGCTAATAGAGGCATGCGTCCAACACGTGTCAACATCAGAACAGCAACAGGTAATGATGACTTATCAAGTGAAAAAAAAACTTCCAAATTCTCGTCTACTCATAGACCCATAGATGAGAAAGTGTAAGTAATTTCAAAGGCTCATATTTCAAAAACAAGAGCAGACAGTGGGCTGAATCCTAGTGCATTTGAAAGGACAAAGTAGGCTGGGTCTGAAAGAGGTGTTAACATCAGTACAGCCACAGGTAATGATGACTTATCTAGTGAGAAAAAAACTTCCAAATTCTCATCTACTCATAGACCCATAGATGAGAATGTGGAATTTGGGAGATGGAATTTGGAAGGTGGAATGGAAGTTGGATGTTGGAATGTGGCAGTTGGAAGGTGGAATGTGGATGTTGGAAGCTGGAAGGTGTAATGTGGAAGTTGGAAGATAGAAGGTGTACTGTCGAAGTTTGAAGTTGGAAGGTGGAATGTGGGATGTAGAAGTCTGAAGGCGTAATGTGGACTGTGGAAGGTGTAATATGGAAGTTTTAAGTTGGAAGGTGTAATGTGGAAGTTGGAAGGTGGAATGTGGAAGTTGGAGGCTGGAAGTTGTAATGTTGAAGTTGGAAGATGGAAGGTGTACTGGCGAAGTTTGAATTTGGAATGTGGAAGTTGGAAGATGGAAGGTGTACTGTCGAAGTTCGAAGATGGAAGGTGTACTGTCGAAGTTCGAATTTGGAATGTGGAAGT
>NW_024669498.1:0-497 GCF_008729295.1 Plectropomus leopardus | reverse complement strand
CTTCTGGTGGTCTTTGATGTGAAAACCATTGAGAAGTGTATTATTTAATCTCTGTGGGATGAGGGATGACTTGTTCAGACGATAGGCAGCAGATGGCAGTAACAGTCAGCAGGAGACGGGCTGCAGCTCCAACATGGACCAGCACATACAGACTGAAAACATTTGTTTTTAGATTATTCTCTCAAAGCTGTTGGAGCAAAAGGTAATCTTCATTTCTTAAGAAAAGGGGTCTAAAATGCATGACCTGATTAATATCCCCTACAAATCTAAAAAACATTATTTTAAATATGTTTTTTTGTGAAGTAAATGACAATATGACCTTAAACCCTTTCAAAGCTGATTTCTTTCAAAAACATGGGAAGAAGTTATAGAACAAAAAATGACCCAAAAATGAGCAAGAAATCAGTAAAACATTCCAAGACAATGAAATAATATAATATAAAAAAGAAAGAGTAACATGAAAATGACCTTAAGAAAGTGCTAAAAATAAAATAATG
>NW_024669497.1:0-604 GCF_008729295.1 Plectropomus leopardus | reverse complement strand
TTGCCACTTTTTCTTGGCTTTACATTTTAAAGAAACTGTAAAATTTGGGAGTTTGGAAATGTTGGTTGGATAAAAGAAGACATTCGATGAAGTCACTTCAGACTCTATGATATTGTAACAGGCTTTCCTCGCTGTTTTCTTATATTTTGTAGACAGAACAATTAAGCGATTAATCGAAAAAATCTACAGATTAATCGTAATGAACATAATAATTAATTGCAGCCATGCTGGATGGATTTTTATGCACAGTATGTGCATGTATGCATGGTTATACACTACATAAGTCATCTGTGACCAACGATATGAACACTGGTTAATTAAATTAAAACCTGTAGCATTAAAGGCCAAACTAAAATGGGATGAGGGGATGTTTGTGACATATATTGACAAATAACATAATATAATAGTAACTTTAGACACTAGGATGACAGCCATTGTTGTGCCGTAAAAATATCACCTATTTAACTGAAGCAGCAACGGTCAGTTGGACGGTTAGTAACATTAAAGCTACTCACATTTGACAAATAACATAATATAATAACATAATATAATATAACAGTAACTTTAGACACTAGGATGACAGCCATTGTTGTGCCGTAAAAAT
>NW_024669496.1:0-738 GCF_008729295.1 Plectropomus leopardus | reverse complement strand
CCTCCAGCCACCGTTGAACTTGTTCAGAGCCCACTTGGAGATGGAGTCGTCGCTCAGCGCGTCGGGCGTCAGGTTGCAGATCTCCAGGCGGGAATAATGAGACAGGAAGTCATCGAAAGACATCCTGGAAGACACAGCAGAGGTTTGACTGCACAGCCTGCAGGTGATGTTCAGCTCGATGAAAAACATTGAAAAATTTTACCAGAACTCTCCGTCCT
This sequence comes from Plectropomus leopardus, assembly GCF_008729295.1. Taxonomy (NCBI): domain Eukaryota; kingdom Metazoa; phylum Chordata; class Actinopteri; order Perciformes; family Serranidae; genus Plectropomus; species Plectropomus leopardus. The sequence goes on along the minus strand of NW_024669496.1, from coordinate 520 downwards.
CAGAGCGGTGACTCAGGCGCTCTCTGTCCTCGTCGCTGATGTAACGCCACTGAGACGAGCTGTTGGAATAGGAAACAGTGTCGTTATCACCATCATCATCACCATCATCACCATCACCATCACCATCATCATAGTCATCATCATGGTGATGGTGATGACGATGGTGACGATGATGGTGATGACGATGACGGTGATGATGACGATGGTGATGGTGATGATGACGATCATCATCGTCATCATCACCACCATCGCCATCATCATCATCACCGTCATCGTCATCACCACCATCATCATCACCATCATCGTCATCACCACCATCATCACCATCGTCATCATCACCATCATCGTCACCATCACCATCGTCATCATCACCATCACCGCCATCATCGTCATCATCATCACCATCATCGTCATCACCACCATCATCACCATCTTCACCATCGTCATCATCACCATCATTGTCATCACCATCCTCGTCATCACCACCATCATCACCATCACCACCATCATCATCACCATC
>NW_024669495.1:0-745 GCF_008729295.1 Plectropomus leopardus | reverse complement strand
CTTTTCAATTAAATTTCATTAATACTCGTGGATAGATTACTGAACAGTCTACAGGGCACAGGCCCAGCAGCCAAAAGTGTAACGCCGGGCCCCTCAGCAGGTCAGAACAAATACACAGCACAATGACATGATAATACAAAGGTGTACAAGAAGAGACAAGGAATAGATACACACAAGACAAATAATACACACAATAGCACAATACAGTGATACAGAGAAGAAGACACAAAGAAGACAGACAATATAACATAAAACTACAACAAAAAGCACATCACTTACAAAAACAGAATAAAAAACTACACACAACAGTGCATCATATGTAAATGCTTGTCAAATTAAAAACAAGCGATAAAGTCCTGAGTTAAAGGTCAGCAGCACTCTCATAGGCTGCAATCACTACTCCCAACCCCGTCGCCTAGAAATGATGTTTGTATGATACTAAACTGCTTTCTTAATAACGTTTTTGTGGTGAAGTTATCGTTGCCTGGATTATGTTCAGAGACGTTCCTTTTAGGTAATGAAAAACTACATACATGTATCATGTAGGCTTCAGATAGATGGCAGATGTGCAACATGCCGTGGTGCCAAAACGTCAGACTCACGTCCACACTCCAGCCTTATGGTTAGACAACAAAAACTCTTTAAGGTTAGTTAAGGATTGTGATTTCTTTAACATCTTAATAAAACTGTAATAAGAAAGACTCTTAGGTTAACATACCCATGATAAATCCAATCAGGCGTTTTC
>NW_024669494.1:0-355 GCF_008729295.1 Plectropomus leopardus | reverse complement strand
GCTTTGACACATTCAATCCATGTCATGAGCCAGTGACTGACTCAGGCTGTCTGAGGGGCAGGGGCAAAAGTAAATAAAAGGAGCACCAGCTGCATGTGGTGGAGGACAGGCGTGCAGAAAGTTTTGAGCATGTAGGGCAGCCTACTTGGTACTTAAACACGTTTACTCCATTTTAGGGGTTTCCCATCAGATTGAATCAGGATTAGACTTCCCACATCACTTTCTCCTTTGGAAGCTCACCCTACAGCACACCATCATTAAGCCGGTGCTTTGCCGATGTTCTTTTAGGCCCTGAGAGCTCCAGAAGTGGACCAGACTCAGGAGGTATTCATGATTTAAGAATACAGTCTGCATG
>NW_024669493.1:0-477 GCF_008729295.1 Plectropomus leopardus | reverse complement strand
ATTTACATCAATTACTTCAATTATCACTTTACTGGAATCTGTCAAACTTCCCTGATCTTTTGCATCGATTCTAAGTTCGTATTTTTTGTCTTTTTCATAATCAATTACACCAGTTGTTACGATTATACCCGACTTTTCATCGATCGTAAATAGGTCGCTAAGACCACTGCTGGGGTCTGAAAAATAATACGTCACAATACTATTTGACCCGAAATCTGCGTCACTAGCATTAACGGTGGTGACATAAGTGTCTCTGGGTGCATTTTCCATCACTGTAGCTTTGTACACAGACTGATTAAATACAGGCGCATTGTCGTTCACATCAACAACTGTAATTTCTATATTTACTGTACCAGATCTCTGCGGAGTTCCGCCATCTACAGCTATGAGCTTTAGAGAAAGATGCGGATTTGTCTCCCTGTCGAGGGGCTTCTGAAGCACCATCTCTGCATATTTCTTTCCATCTGCATTAGAGAT
>NW_024669492.1:0-234 GCF_008729295.1 Plectropomus leopardus | reverse complement strand
ATTGTCAAAGAACTTTCCACTATTCATCTACGTCAGCACCATGTAATAAACTCTGAAAAAAGTCTCTCCTTATTTAAATAGTTTGATATTAGCCATGCTGAATCCAGTTTTGTGATAAAGCAGCCTTTAAAGGAGCATTACAACTGCAATTATGTCCATATACAACAGCCTAATGAAACGTTATTACACAGGCTTACTTCTCAGCCTTACCTCTGCTTTGGAAAAATCATTAAA
>NW_024669491.1:0-567 GCF_008729295.1 Plectropomus leopardus | reverse complement strand
CTTGACAAAACTTCTTGCATAACATCTGTTTATAAACTGTCACACAATTGGGGCAGTATAATCCAAGTCTCATTTATCAAGTCAAGAACTATTTCCAGGCATGCTACTCTCAGGTGGAAGCATATTTTATTATTGCAAAATTTTAGCAAAAATGTTAGTGTTTGGGAAGTTCTGAGCATAGAACTGAATAAGTGAGACTTAGATTATACTGCAAAAGTCATTTCATTTACTTTTATTCATGAAGAATTTTCACCTTTTTTGATTCTCCGTTCACCGTGTAGTCATGCAAGAAAAACATTTTCTTCACAAATCCAAGGTAACGCATGGTGAAGAACTGATATACAAATGTTCATTTTACAAGCAAAGTATTTTTTAACTCTCAAACACAAGCAAACATCCAGGAGAGCTGTGCTGTAAAAGGATAAAAAAAGTTCTGATGACCAGTGATATTAGGAACCTCTACATTTGTCTGTAAGCATCAAGTCTTTAATGGTGGTTGACGCTGTTGTTTAGTTCAGATGAACGGGGCCGAATACTCAAAAGCAGTTACAGAAGTGTGTGTGTGTG
>NW_024669490.1:0-628 GCF_008729295.1 Plectropomus leopardus | reverse complement strand
GGAGGTTTGGCTCAGTGGGTAAATCAGGAGGATATTGTGCCTGAGGTTGCTGGTTCAAGTCTTGGCTTGGAGAGGTGACATCTGACTTTTATGGCATAAATAAAATATCAGCTGATACGTGTGTCTGCTCTGCTAATATAAGTCATTAATGACGTACCTTGCAACAAATATTTAAAACACTTAAAAAACACAATTTTCTCCTGAATTTCCATATACTGAATACTGAATTGTCCCTGCCAAGAACATAGTTGATTATTGGCCTGACTCATATATCAGTCGAGTTTTCGGCAGAAGCCACTGCCGACACTGAGCTAAAGGGAACAACGAAAATACATGAACTATCAGGAGGTTTAGCTCAGTGGATAACTCAGGTGGTTAGTATCCGTGAGGTCGCTGGTTCAAGTCTTGTCTGTGACTGTGCTCGCTTTGGGTTTAGCTCAGTCTTTAAAATTCACCAGAGCTAAAGGGAATGTTGGGGGAAAGACAAGAAGTTAGTTTAAGAGTCAGTCACGTTATATATGCAGTTTGGTTGTCAGACAAGGACAGTCAAGAGACAGGAAGTTGAGGTGAGAAACAGGAAGCTTGGGTTGAGAGATATAAAGATTAGTCAAGTTACAAGAAATTAAGT
>NW_024669489.1:0-240 GCF_008729295.1 Plectropomus leopardus | reverse complement strand
AAAGCTACGAGAGCGGTTCACAGAAAAAGAAGAAGAAGGAGAAAAACGTGGAGTTTTTAACCAACCTGCCAAAGGTATTTACCTTCTTCAAAGTAGTGCCGGTGAGACTGAGAAATGAAAGCTGTGATAGCAAGAGCTGCTGAAGCATCGCAAAGTTTCAGATGCCAAAACGCAGAGATAGAGGCAGGAGATCTGAAAGCAAGCACAGAGGAGAGATGAAGACAGAGAGAGAGAGGAGAG
>NW_024669488.1:0-1048 GCF_008729295.1 Plectropomus leopardus | reverse complement strand
ACTGTTAAATGGAAGTTTTGAGTACGTCCATCCATATTCTCAAGTGATGCTAGCCGCGCAAGATGTATGCAGATGTGCCTGGTGCTGTCTGGCTGTCTACTGACGTATAATAACAATGCCACTGGCTCTGTCCGGCTATGTTCTCATCTCACATCATCCTGTCATGATCCAGATGGATGCACGTATGCCAAAAGCACTGACAGAGGGAATGTATTTGAAAAGTTAACAATGAGAATGGACTGGGGTAGCCCCCTTTTTAAACACAGTGTCAAGCTATAAAATGGTAAAGACATCCACAACGGCTGAGCCTTTATATTCAGTTACAAAAATACATACTTACAGATCCTTTTAGAAGCAAAAAAAAAATTACATGATTTAGTTTAGATATATTAACAAGTAACTTGTGTTATTATGTACCAGCCAACTGTGGACCCCTGTTGCTTTAAACTACACAAGTGTGGACTCTTTTGCCTGTAGAGTAGATCAGCAAATAAAATGCATTCCTGTGATTATAGAGAAACAAAACATATGTATATTGTAAGATTGACGGAAATCTAGTGCTTCTAGTGCATCTAAAAACTCAAAGGGAGTTTTGGAGGATTGAGCTAATCTCAAGGTTAAGTTAAATTCTGACAATAAACTAATTTAAGCAATTCATTAAAATTAGTAAAGATCTTGCTGGTATTTTCTCTCAACATTTTCTTCCTACCATTATTATTATTATTATTATTGTTATTGTTATTTCTCCTTTCTTTAGATTTTAAAATATTTCCTTGCCCTCTGGGGAAGCCGTAAAACAGTGTCAAGCTAGATGGTTAACCCATCCACTAAAACTGAGCCTTTATAGTTTGTTATAAAATATTAGTTATAATTATAATAATCACAGTCATTGTAATCATAATTGAGGAATAATTTTTGAATTATTTAGGTGAGATTCTTTTTGTGTAAGTCTTATCTATCTCATTTTATTTATTCTTTACATGGTGGAGTGTGAACGCCACTCCATGCTATCCAAGAGGGAACTAATTGTCATTATGTACCAGCCAAC
>NW_024669487.1:0-522 GCF_008729295.1 Plectropomus leopardus | reverse complement strand
CGTGAGAACCCTGATTTTGTGAGAACGTTGAGTCTTTGAGAACGTTGAGTCTGTGAAAACATTGAGTCTGTGAGAATGTTCAGTCCGTGAGAATGTTGAGTTTGTGAGAATGTTGAGGCTGTGAGAACGTTGAGTCCGTGAGAATGTTGAGTCAGTGAGAACCCTGAGTTTGTGAGAACGTTGACCTTGTGAGAACCTTGAGTCCATGAGAACGTTGAGTTTGTGAGAACCTTGAGTCTGTGAGAATGTTGAGTCCGTGAGAATGTTGAGTCCGTGAGAATGTTGAGTTTGTGAGAACATTGAGTCCGTGAGAACGTTTAGTCTGTGAGAACGTTGAGTCCGTGAGAACCTTGAGTTTGTGAGAACGTTTAGTCTGTGAGAATGTTGAGTTTGTGAGAACGTTGACTTGCAGCTCATGAATAGCGTGGGTGGTTTTTCTCTGAGGGAACTTGTTTGTTGTTGTTGAGAGTGTGACGCTCGGTGACACCAGCACCTGTGCCGTGAAGGTAAAGGTGTCTCAGC
>NW_024669486.1:0-439 GCF_008729295.1 Plectropomus leopardus | reverse complement strand
GGTCACCTTCAGATTTAAGCCTCGATTTATGTTTTCGCACATACGACAGTCTCAGAGATAAATCTCTTTTGTGTCGGCAATAGCAAAAATTAGGTCTGCATGATGGGCAAAAACAAAAAGGTCATATTGTGTTATTTTGACAGATATTGCAATTGCATTATGAGTTGTGTAGGAATGATAATTAGGGATTTTTTGCATTTTATTTTCATAAAAAAATAAATAACCAGATATGATTTTTGCTGGGGTATGATTTGTAGGCCAGAAGGCCCCGCTCTCATCTCTGCAGCACCACACTGCTTCATGTATAATGGTTATAATGGTTTATCACAAATTGCAGCTCCTGCAGTTTGGATAATATGGTAATTAATATCTCAACTGGTTTTAACTTTGTCGCAACCAAATGTTGATTCTGTTTAGCATTAATATATTTCTATCATAT
>NW_024669485.1:0-344 GCF_008729295.1 Plectropomus leopardus | reverse complement strand
CGTACTCGAGCGTACCTGAGTGTACCCGAGTCTGTTCAAGCATACCCGAGCGTATCCGAGTCTGTTCAAGCGTACCCGAGCGTACCTGAGTGTACCCGGGTCTGTTCAAGCGTACCCGAGGGTACCTGAGCGTACCTGAGTGTACCCGAGTCTGTTCAAGCTTAACCGAGTCTGTTCAAGTGTACCCGAGGGTACCTGAGCGTATCCGAGTGTTTTCAAGTGTACCCGAGTCTGTTCAAGCGTACCCGAGTCTGTTCAAATGTACCCGAGTGTACCCGAGTCTGTTCAAGCGTACCTGAGTGTACCCGAGTCCGTTCAAGCATACCCGAATCTGTTCAGCGTAC
>NW_024669484.1:0-455 GCF_008729295.1 Plectropomus leopardus | reverse complement strand
ATGGCTCTCCTGAGGTAGGGGATATTTTAAATCACTCCGCTGGCATCGAACGTCCTGGAGAAAGTCATTCTGCAGTGTGTGTTTTGAGTACTTTCAGTTGAGTCACTATTGTCTGCGATGATTCTGGTCACATACACTTTTAATTGATCCAATAGTTTTTAAGACACCTTGCTGGCTCCTAAGGAGTTTAAGCTTTCGCCTTTTCTCGATGCAGTTCTCGATGACCTAATATCACTTTATTATTTTCCGTTTAAAAATCACAACTTTATATCCGTTTTCTTTTTCCTCTCCAAAATACTCACATTGAAGAAAACCAGATCTTAAAACAACATTTACAAACAGTACAACTCCTATCCGGTCACTTTACCCGCCACACACAAGAGCAGGGACACACGCAGTTACAGTATGCGCACATACTCTTGTTTAAAAAAAGTCTGTATTGTCTTATAATTCTT
>NW_024669483.1:0-416 GCF_008729295.1 Plectropomus leopardus | reverse complement strand
AAGAGTAATGATAGACTTGTACTCTGCTGTATTCTATCACAGTTTCCAAAAGTCACACTATTCACACTCACCACCTCTAAGTCACCTGTGCCTGCCCTTTTTCCAGCGTCCTCCACACCTTCTGCCTCCCTCTCTGTCATTTGGTAAACCACTGAATGCTGTTACATGATGGATAGCTGTAACAATAAGTGAATAGAGACTGCTGCCCACTGATACTGTCGATACTTTATGAATATTGGGGTGTGTACTTGTAGCCCCCAAAGAATAATGTAATCACACCCCAGGTCTGAGCACTTCTCCACCATACCTCGACACGCCGTAGCAGCCAAAACTCCAGCCAAGCAAAGAGGCTCCCCAGGTTCACCACCACAGCTTCCACCAGCTCTCCCTGGATCCGAGGACATCCCTTGGATCAG
>NW_024669482.1:0-859 GCF_008729295.1 Plectropomus leopardus | reverse complement strand
AGTTAACAAGCATTTCTGATGGTGCATCAAGTTCAGACTATCACTTGGCAGGTCTGACACCTAGTTACAGGACAGATCATCCGTCTCTTATAGCCTGTCAGTGTCCTTCTCTATGCAAAGTGAATGTAAAATTCTTAAAAGACACAGTGCTAGAGAGGAGAAAGCCATAACATAAAAATACGTTTTGAGGAGATCTTGAACAAAAGACACTGTTCATCCAAAAAGGAGGAGTCAATGCAAAACTCAGTTATCTTCCACCTCTACTTATCTGACTGCAGAGAGGAGGACAGAGGACAGTGGACACACAGTTTAACATAATGGACTTGAGGACAGGACTGCTGCTGTTAACTATCTGCTGGGCAGGTGAAGATAATTCACTCATCTTGACATCCTTGAAAATATCCTGAAAAAGTTGCCAAATTTTTGTTTCTCTTGACAGGTGTTGATGGTCAGACTCTGACTCAGTCTGAACCAGCAAATAAAAGGCCTGGAGAATCTCATAAATTGACCTGTACAGTCTCTGGATTTTCACTCAGTGGCTACTGGAAGGGCTGGATCAGACAGGCTCCTGGAAAAGGACTGGAGTGGATTGCCTGGAATAGAAATGATGACGGCAGCAAATACTACTCTCAGTCAGTTCAAGGCCGGTTTATCATCTCCAGAGACAACAACAGACAGCAGGTGTATCTGCAGATGAACAGTCTGAAGACTGAAGATTCTGCTGTTTATTATTGTGCTCGAGAGACACAGTGACACAAGAAGCAGTAACGCTGTACAAAAACTTGTGAGGTCAACACAAAGTCAAAACCTACTTCTCTTGACACTCACATAAACTTCAGTTAACATCATCAACACATTC
>NW_024669481.1:0-548 GCF_008729295.1 Plectropomus leopardus | reverse complement strand
TTGTTCAAACAGAGCAACAAGTCCCATCTCATCAGACAACAAAGCACATCAACGGACACGACGGCGAAAATAAACAAAAAACGAAAAAAAAACAAAAAATCAATACAGTCATAAGGGTCGATTACCAGTATTACACCAGTCAAATGACTTCGCATCAGCGCGTGAATACAGACATTGCACTGCTTATGTACTGCACCTGCTCCGAATGGAAAACGACATACCCGTGAATAACAGGTAAGTGTATATATATATTTATCAGGATTGACTGCTGAGTCAAGTGGGACACTTGATCAAATTTGGCAATCAAGAATTGATTTTCAATCAAATCACGACACCAAGAATTAAAACCAAAAGAAGTTTGATATTCAAAGTATAAGTGCGTTCACGGACGCGTCAGTAATAAGCCCTCAGCTGTGGTGCGTTTGTTGTTCTGTCTCGCTGCGTCCTGTTACAGCAGCACGTGTAACTTTATTAAAACATCTTCATCTGTTCTCGAGACATCGAGTCACTTTCTGACCACAGCGCTGTCAGCAAGAGCCCTTTATAAT
>NW_024669480.1:0-938 GCF_008729295.1 Plectropomus leopardus | reverse complement strand
TGTGTGTGTGTGTGTGTGTGTGTGTGTGTGTGTGTGTGTGTGTCTGTGCGTGCGTGCGTGGGTGTGTGGGGAGCACTTTGCTTGGTAGCGTACATTTGTGGAGAAGTGTTGACAAAATATTAACAAGATTAAGTGCAGCTGGTCCTAAGTCTGTCTGGAGCAAATATTTGCAGCAGGCCTGGGAACACAGAATATTAACTGTAAACAAACAAACAAAAAAAATCCAAAAAACCAAGAAGCATTAGCTGATTTAGATCTGTCACCTCATACGCATCATAAAAGTAAGCGTCAAAGAGTCAAGTGAGTTGTGACACAAATTTTAACTTTTGATTTCCTCCACAGGCGGCGCAGCAGATCATCGAGCTGCAGGAAGCGGCCCAGATTAATGCAGGGCTTCAGCCAGCGAACCTGGGCCGCAACACCAGCCTGCACGACATGAAGACTGTGGTGAAAACCTGGAGGAATCGACTGCCCATCGTCTCTGATGACCTGTCGCACTGGAGTAGCATCTTTATGTGGCGCCAGCACCACTACCAAGGTACACACCCTCTAAACTTAGATCAGTGACACTGAAACACACGTTTGACTTTTTACACATCGAATGTGAGTTACAGGGCGTTACCATCACCCAAACACTCTCTCAGACTACTGCTTCTTCTTTAAGAGGCCACGAGCTGCAGAACACACTCAGGGTCTTTGTACATTTCCAGATATCAGCTTGCTAAAGCACTCTTGCTCTCTCTCTCTCTTTCTTTCTGCAGGACACACACTCTGACACACACACACACATATTTACCTTGCTTGGTGCTCTCTCTCCTGCAGTGACTTTGAAACCATTCAGAGAGGCAGCCACTGCAAAATGTGATGTCTCAAGCAAGTTGAGCTCCAACTGAAATAATGACGGGCAGCAGCATGCCAATAAAATCCACTTCATTTAT
>NW_024669479.1:0-253 GCF_008729295.1 Plectropomus leopardus | reverse complement strand
ATGCGCACCGCAATTTCAACATGGGTGTGTTATCTGACTCAATAGTTCCTATTCCGTAACAGTAACCTTACTCCTTGTGTAAAGCCCTTTGACACAAACTGCTTGTAAAATATGGACTGTACAAGTAAAATGGCCTTGCCTTGTCTCTCCTATAGGCTGACTCTTCTCTAACCCCTGAGGAGAACGTGCAAATAAACAAGAGCATGTGCCACGATCCCCAAACAGCCAGACGGTTTTACGTGGTTGGAGAAAC
>NW_024669478.1:0-603 GCF_008729295.1 Plectropomus leopardus | reverse complement strand
TGACATAACAATTGTGGCAAAGAGTGCAGTGGTTGATAGCAACTATTCATGTTTACTTAAATTATATGCAACGGTCTACTTCCACTTCACTACACGTCAGAGGCATGTGTACTTTTTATTACACATTTCTAGCCACTGTTACTTCTGAGATAAAGCTTTTTAAAACATTTAATGACCATAAGATGCGATACATTGAATCTACAACCCTACAAAAAAATGCTTATCACTATCTCTGTGAATCCTATGCATCACCCTGCACACTTGTATATTTGCATTCAAGTGTGTACAGAATTTTACTGGATATGTTTGCCCTAAATTGTGACAAATTTACATTTTTAAAAATTGTTTTATCCTTCAATTTTTTTTCTCATTCTACACACTAGGCTTATAAAAAGGAATAGACAAAATATATCATTTGAAGTAAATCTTTTAAAACAACAAAACCACCTGAAAATAATAATTAAAAAAAGTTAAAAAATTACAAGAAAGAAGTGCTAAAAAAATCTATCTGTGACCTAATTTTAAATATAGCAGTATATACAAGTAGAAGACATATAAATCTAGTTTTCTGGCAATTTTCCGTAGTTTTTTGATCATATCTTA
>NW_024669477.1:0-1836 GCF_008729295.1 Plectropomus leopardus | reverse complement strand
TTTTGCTATGTGTTTGCTGAGAAAAAATACTTGATACACACAATATTATACATTTATATTTTTTATATTTTAAACTTACATATTAGTTTTATACATTGTATTGTCGCATAAGGCACAGTTTTATATTGTACACACTTTTTTATAATTTATACACTTTATACACACTACACATTATCCATATTTTAATTGAAATATTCATATATTTGCGCTAGTTGTCTATTACTGTATTTCTTGGCATTTTTATTTTTACACCTAACATACTCAGCATATTATGCATACTTTATTTTGTAAATATTTGCATATTGTACCAAAAGGATACTACTGTATTTTTAGTTTTACATTTATATTTTTACATGCTTGTGCTTGTACATATTTCTTCTTGCTATTGTTCTCTATGCTGGTATCAGAGCGACTGTAATGAACCACAATTTTCCCCCTGGGGATCAGTAAAGTACTTGTGATTCTGAATATGTAATGGAGGTAGGATTTTTTTTCCATTTAACAATTTAAAATACCTGTTATTGTCAAAATGACATCAGGTCACTGAAACAGTAAATATTTTTAGGACTTTTTTGATATTTCTAAAGGCTATCAAAAGTCTGTGCAAAACTTTTACCGTTTGTCTGTGGATTAGCATTGAATGCCAATGTTTTACAGTAAAGGGGGAAATTATTGTAACCCTACTTTACATGCACAAAAGCGGAGAGATAAAAACTATTTCCACAGCCTGTTGACCATCACTCAATGTCTAAATGCAGGACCTGTCGATGTTGATGAAGCATTATGTGTCCTATGAACTGAGCAGGAAAAATGGTTGAACAATTGACAGTTTCTGAAGTTTCTTGGGAGTTGATGACAAATTTTGTGATATTTTTCTAAAGGAATATTGACTTAGAAACAGAAAGCACAACCCTCATGTTAAAATTACAAGACTGCCTTTAAATCAAACTTCTGACCGAGCTCTAAATTCAATGTAAAACTCCTTGAGCGCACTGCCGTCTTTTGTGTCAGTAAACACATGGCCGCCAGTTGTTTAGATACTTGTTTACTGAAGTTTAATGAAATTTTATCAACATTAAAAGTTCAGGGTGTCAGTCGCTGTTCTTGGGTAGTTGTAGCACCTTGCCGTCTCAACAAGTGAGCCCTCAGAGCCGGAGAGGCTGAGCGGGAGGTTTTCCATAAGTCGATGACAATCTTCATGTCACTAATATTTATTTTATTTATTTTGTATGATAGTTTTTTTTCACACCTTTTTCGGTATCAACTTTTTGTCAACATTTTGTCTGGGGGTTGGGTTTCCATAGGCTCCATAGGAATGAGGAAAAGTGAATTTTCCCTGTAAATAATACCTCTGGCTGTCCTCTTTGTGTGTGTCTCTCAGGTCAGGAGCGTATCGGCATTGATTCCAAGTACGAGCAGGAAGGGAAGGTCCAGTTTATGATTGACATGGTGTGCAACATGGCCCAGGCTCTCCACAACGTGCAGAGGGACCTGCACCAGCTTCAACGGTACGTTGAAAGTCTTACCACAAATAAGTAACATGCTGTCACCACCCAGTGGGTCCATGGCCCGAAGGGTCGGAATCAGGGCTGGGAAGCCGGGCAGCATGAAGGGGAGAGTACTGTGGACGTGCTGACCCCTAGCATCATCGATTCCTCCTGAGGGGCTATATCCTGTGCATCCCGGGGGAGGATGTGAACATGGAATCCAAGTGGTCCATGTTCAGTACCTCTGATGGGAAGCGGCTGCTAAAAGCTGAGGTCCGAAGGTCGCCGGTGCCTGTCTTTGCAAGCAGCCTCGCATACCAAAACAAATACTTTGTTTTAGGTACTGCGG
>NW_024669476.1:0-495 GCF_008729295.1 Plectropomus leopardus | reverse complement strand
TTGCGTCCCTTTCTGTGTGTATCTTTCTGTGTCCCCTCTCAAAATTTTGATGTTTTGTGGGTCCATGAACTCAGCACAGGGAAAGCTCTTTATTAGATTTTTATTTCTTGGTAGCAGATTGTGGAGTTTTGGTCGCGGGGTGGATAATTGATCAGTTGATTTGATCACAGCCAGGGTTGGAACTTTTTAATCCAGAAAAAATAATTTTTTGAATGTGGCTGGTGGATTTCAAAATGTACAAGCTGCTCTGTAGTTTCCCACTGTTTATTTAGTTGGTGAGTCAAGCAAATGTAGCAGCCTCTTGCATATTTTACCCACATACGGTTTGTGGCTGATGCTAATTTCCAACCCTGGGATGAGAGGAGCAGCTGCTGCAGAGCTGAGGGAATGCAAACTTTTAGACCCAGAGCAACTTTTAAACTTTTTTCGTGCAACTGGAGGTTTGCTCTGCGCTCAGAAAGCGGTGCAATGAATTACCAAACAGCAAAACTAAAT
>NW_024669475.1:0-478 GCF_008729295.1 Plectropomus leopardus | reverse complement strand
TTTCAGTTTTACGTACCTCGATACTGAAGCATGAATGGATTACTGAATAGGCCTAACGGGAACAGGTCCCAGGGCAAAAACTGTCAGAGGCCCCCTCTGGCCTTCACCTGCAAAACAAAACACAAAATAATTTCAATTCCATGTAAGCTGGAAAGAGATATTGGTTTTTGATTATGCATTACTTCATATGCATCACACAACAACACAACAATTTGGGAACTGCTTGTTATTTAAGCAAGGGGAGGGGTGGTGCAAAACAGAGAAGGTACTTCAAATAATATTTTAACACTGGGGAAGGGTCATTCAACTTTAAATAGTTAGATTTTGTATTTATTTAAATACCCTCAGAACCCCCAAACCCATAAGTAGGTTTTAAGGTCACGTTTTCTTTAATAATCATCAAAACCATACCATATAACTGTGAAATATGATTATTAATGGTGACAGGAGGGTCGTGCATGTTCTCTCAGTCACTCAT
>NW_024669474.1:0-540 GCF_008729295.1 Plectropomus leopardus | reverse complement strand
CAAAGTTAGTTTTGGTGAGACTTGCAGAGTTTTGGAGATATCGACCGTAGAGATGTCTGCCCTTTCTCCAATATAATGGAGCTAGACTGCACTCAGCTTTTGCTGCTCAGAGAGCCAAAAAAATACATTTGAAAAATGTTTTAATTTAACAGCACCTTTACAGGGTCCGCGGGTTTGGAAGGAATGAGTTTATTTGTTGTTTTTTTTTTTTTTTTAAAAAAATTATTTATTTTTTAAATCATCACAGGAAAATTTTTAAAAAGCCCTACATTTCTTCTTAAAGAAAATGTGTCTTCAAAATCCCAATTCTTATAATTCTAAAATATTTGTTTAAAAAAAAATCAACCTCAAATATTTTTTTTAAATGGCCAAAAATTCTAATAGAAAAAAAAGCCAATTTTTCAAAAAAGCATGCAATCCAAATCCACACTCTTTAAAAATTGTCAAAAAAAAGGAATCATGCGAATGTTTTCTTTAGAAATGGCCGAAAAAACCACCAAAATTCTCTAAAGAAAACATTCCTTCCAACTGGCAATAAAA
>NW_024669473.1:0-511 GCF_008729295.1 Plectropomus leopardus | reverse complement strand
ATATCTTTGACTGTAAATATATGTGAGAGTTGATTTGTAGTTACCTAGCTATTTGACAAAAATCCAGCTTAACCGTGTGTGTTTGTGAGTACAGAATATTTGCAACAAAAGACTTCATGCATCTGGCCTCTTCTAAATATTCAACCCGTCTCACTCCCAACTCATCAAATACTAACACTTGGTCAGCGGCCCTCGGCTCCGGACATTGACGTAGAGAGGTACCCTTTAGTGGCAGCATGTGATGCACTGGGCAGCAGCATTTTTTTTTTAATGCGCACAACTACTATAGTAAAAAGACCACACACTCAGGGACGATGGTCAACCAAAATTTGGACTTTGACATGGGAGCCCGCTGTTGGCATAATAGTGTAGTGTGGCATTATGTGTTGCATGCTATCCTACTGATGAATGTCACATGACGACGTTTTACGTAAATACTTATTTTATAAGCCAAACTTAACCATGTAATTTTCTTGTCGAATCCTATGGCGTTCAACCTAAAAATGCCCCC
>NW_024669472.1:0-354 GCF_008729295.1 Plectropomus leopardus | reverse complement strand
TCAATGTACGTATGTACTATTCATTGATTGAGTTAAATAACTTAGGGTTAATGTTTTATACATGTTCACTGTGTCAATTTTAAAAAAGTGTATAAATATTTATATGTGTGTGTGTGTGTGTGTGTGTGTGTGTAATCAGTTCGTGATATCGGCAAAAATCAGCATGTTGGCTGATTCCGATACTTCATTTATTGTTGTTGTTGTTGTTTATCCCAACAAATATAAAATTATTTTTTTACTAAATATTTTTTTAGGTTTGACTTTTGGTGTTTTCTCAAAATATTTACACAATGAGATTTTTTATCAATAATCATCTGTAATGTGGATACCGACTAAGTGGGTAAAGGCAAATAA
>NW_024669471.1:0-731 GCF_008729295.1 Plectropomus leopardus | reverse complement strand
ATTTTGTTGTTTCAAGAAAATAACCTGAAATAAGAAAAAAAAGCAAACACATATTGACTCCCCAAAAGTGCTTGAAGATTTATTTTTTTTTTTTAATGTATTAATTATTTTTATTAAGCAGTCCAAAGCGGTAAAAACACAACATGCGGTGGGATATTAATCCACACCTGAGTCAGAGTTGTTGTTGGTTTACTCTCCCAAAAAAGATTTTGTTGTTGTTGTTGTTGTTGTTGTTACATGTCTAACTTCAAAAAGAGCCTGAGAAGAGGCAGCATTTAAAGTGCACAGCATGCTGTCAGGCTGAGAACACTAATGGCAAGATTTTGCATCAGTGAAAGACGGAGTAAAGACAAAACACATGTTAGAGATTGAAAGAAGCATAAACGTAATATTTCAATGGCTGACTGAAATGATGCTGTTTTGAGCTATACACAGGGTCATGGAAAACTGGATAAGTCTTGGAATTTCACAATCACATTTTCAAGGCCTGGAAAAATCATGGAATTTTGTTGTGTGTAATTCAATTGTTACAGTAATCCTTCATGGAAAACCTCCACATAATGTAATAGGAAGGCACGGACGCCACAAGCCACAACAGCATGATATGCGTACAGTCAGTGTCAGTTGAAAACGTGGCTGAATGAGATGTTTTGGGGTTTTTTTCTTCACTTTGCCATGTGCCTTCCTCCTGTAATCATAACCATCCATTCCAACATGTGCGTTTGTTGATG
>NW_024669470.1:0-271 GCF_008729295.1 Plectropomus leopardus | reverse complement strand
GTGTCGGTTCTGCCCGTTCCTGATCTGTTCTGGCTGTAACGTGAGGCCGAACGTGGCTCATGTGAGCCGTCTGAAGTGTGATCCATGTTTACATCCTCCGGTCTGATAATTACTGTCTGACAGTGTGTGACACACCCAGCTGTCTGCTGCTCTGACTCCGTCCTACACTTTACACAGAACAACAGAGAACAGCAGAGAACAGCAGAGAACAGCAGAGAACATGAGAGAACATCAGAGAACACCAGAGAACACCAGAGAACACCAGAGAACA
>NW_024669469.1:0-434 GCF_008729295.1 Plectropomus leopardus | reverse complement strand
CCCACTACAGTGTTTATTCACGTGTGCATTTTAGTCTGTTGTGCCCGCTCTGACAACAAAAAGCTGCAGTTCAGGAGTTATCAGTCTCATGTTTGAGCATTAGACTACACTGACACTCCTATTATTTATCTTTTCTTATCGACTGTGCACCATTACATATTTGTGGTTTGCAGAAACATGGGTTGAACAAAAGGAACATCTCAATTATGTAAGGTTAATCATGTAACTATCAATTATTTTCATTCCTAATTAATTTGTCAATTATTTTCTAGATTAATGCATAATTAGTTCGGTCCACTAAATTTCAGAAAAATATGAACAAAAAAATATTGATCATTGTTTCCAAAAGCCCAAGATGATGTCCTAAAATGTCTTGCTTTGTCAACGACCAAATTCTATTCAACTTAATGTCATAAAATAGTAATGAGACCCCA
>NW_024669468.1:0-406 GCF_008729295.1 Plectropomus leopardus | reverse complement strand
AGCCAGTTTCATTTTAATCAGTGTTTCACTGATGCTGTTTGGCTTGTTGCAAACAGGCTGTGAGCTCTGCCAACATGTACTCACCACCATTCTCTGATGACTTAAGATCTAGATGTTAAGGGGCTAAATTATCACAATATTTTTCCTCCTCTCCCAAACAAACAGACTCAGCTATTTAAACCAGTAAAAACACTGAATAAAGCGGTTTCACATTAAAATTCACTTCAAAAATGTTTTTTCTGAAGTTGCTCATTATGGAGGGCTGCTCAGTACGGTGGCCAAGGTGAAAATGCAAATGGCTCTATATGGAGCCAGTGTTTTCTTCAGTCTTGAACTGTAGAAACATGGCGGTGCAACACGGCAAACCCTATGAATGAAGGCCTGCACCAGATGTAGATATAAATTA
>NW_024669467.1:0-704 GCF_008729295.1 Plectropomus leopardus | reverse complement strand
GTTGTGTGGAGAACTCATTTCACTCACATTTTTCTGTCGACTGCTGACAAGGTCAAAGGCAAGACTGGCTCTGTATTCCCCATAAACCTGGAAAATAACACAGAGCAACAGCACAGCATTAGTCAATGTGTAATTATCAAGCTATCAAGAATATCTCAGCTATAATGATGATAATTGAAAATGTTAAACTGTTTACTTTCTAAAACTAAAGCTGCCTGTTGGAACAACATAATTAGTTTGCTTTTTTTTGCTGTTGTGTATTAATGTTCAGTGAAGTTGCAGTTCGGGTAATGACTGCAAATGAGCCAAATTGAATTTTGATAAGCCAGTGTAAGAAGACAAAAGTGATAATTTGCACACTGGGATTAAATATACATGACCATGGACACACCAGTGCTAACTGCGTGTGAGTGAGGTTTGTGCGATTAGGTTTGACACTTTGGAGATAAAGGGGTTAATCCCTTCCTGTGGAACTGGTTTCCATTACATAACTAAAGTTACAACTCCTTGAGGGAAATCAAAGAGAAGGAGAAGGGAGAAGGACGTTGGAAGAAAGAAGTCATGTTGAATCGAGAGGAAATGGAATAGAATAGAGTCACGTCTGTTGGGCTTAAAAATTAATTCATCGTTACAAAAAAACAAAAAAAAAACAAGATCATCTTAAATCAAAGTCCACCCACTAGCTTTTTCTGAGCAAAATCCAA
>NW_024669466.1:0-1529 GCF_008729295.1 Plectropomus leopardus | reverse complement strand
GGTTTAATGTGAGAAGTGCCATGGCGGTGGCCAGCAGAGTGCATTGAGAGAGGGTCAGTATTAACTGCATATTCTTCCTAGTCAGGGTTTACTTTATATCATACCTATTAACCCCTAGCGACAGTTTGGTGCATTTTTCATTCTTCATTTTTTTTAAATCATTTTGGCTGTGTTCATGCATATGGCAAAAATTTTGGCAATATTGTGTATTTTTGTTTAATCTTGTATTTTCCAGCTTAGCTCCTTAAATAAGTCCGAAATACACCGTGGAAAGTGAATTGTTACATTCATACTGTTAAGTGCAAAAAATCCACGATTTCTCGGAGGAATTGTGAATTCAAAACTCCTGGATGATCTGCTTAACTTTTGAAGAGTTATGTGGAGCGATAAGACCTCCTGTAGCACCTGCTGCATCATGCCTTAGAATGTCATGTGACTCTTTGTTGTACATCATATGACCAAAGTGTTTCCAGTTTTGCGAAATATGGCTTTTTCGATTCGCCTGAAATACCACCTCATGCGAGTGCAAAAAACTTCTTTTGTGAGAGATTGTTATTTTTTTCGAAACTGACATGTTTCCATTAGGTGTATTTCATATTCGCAGTTTCAATTTGCACAATTTGAGGGTTAATGCAAACCTGCATAGAGTGGCCTTTATAGCTGGTGATACTCACATTACTTGCACAGTTTTCTGGTTTTGACTAGAATCAGGCAGCCCTACTATTCAAAGTTACTGCTGTACAGCACCAGTAGTTGCAGTAACATCAACCATTGCATCAATGTGGTTGTGTTCCTCAGATCTCACCTTGTCAGATGGGGGTCTGTTGGGCCCAGAGAGGCTGTGAGGTGTCTCTGTGGGTTGACTGAGGTGTCAGCGCTTTCCCTTTTTTCCTGTTCTGGCATTGTAACGTCAGCTGACCAATGAACTGCAGGTGTGAGTCACTCAAAGCTTACATTCTGCCATTGTATGAAGGTGTGGGTGACAGGTTCATGCTTTTGTCATTGAATAGCAGACATAATCTCTGCAGGAGGCCCCTGAACACTCACACACATTCACTTAGAACACTCTGACAGATGTAGATTGTTCTTGATTACTGTCATTGAAACAAGAAATTGCCACCATGGCAGGGCTCCAAATTAACTCTTTCTCTGGCCCAGACTTAACAACCAATGTTCCAAAATTATCCTTTTTTTCATTCAACCTAATGAATGTTTTTTTTTTTAATTTTATCAACTGTTTATTATAAACTTTGAGGTTAACTGTCATTATTTCACTGACTCACTCTGGTAATCCATGGAAGTTCTGCTAGTTACTCGCTGCACTTTTATCTGAACAAAAAGTTGAAATCACCCCGAAATGTCAGTCAACAGTGCTTTAAAAAGTTTATCCTGTATGGCATGTTTTACACACTTTTAATTCATTTGTATAAATAGAGAATAAATATTATCTGTGCCACACTATGCTGTCTTAATTTGAACATGATGCTGATTGAGTTTAGCTCACCCAAAAACGGCTTTTTAGCATTATT
>NW_024669465.1:0-556 GCF_008729295.1 Plectropomus leopardus | reverse complement strand
CTCACAGGAGCCTCCTCTGAAGCAGAGTATTTCTTTAGGTCAAACATGTCCAGATCTTTTTCTGATGACAGTAAGATGAAGACCAAAGCTGACCACTGAGCAAGAGAGAGTTTATCTGTGGAAAGAACCTCCTAAACTCAGGTACTGTTGGATTTGCTTCACTATCATTCAGTTCATCCAGACAGTTGAACAGATTGATGCTTCTTTCTAGAGAGAGATCCTCATTGATCTTCTCACTGATGTACTGGACTGTTTCATTTTTGGTCTCTGAGCTACTTCCTGTCTGTGTTATCAGGCCTTGTAGGTATTTCTGACTGGTATGAAGTGAAAGACCCAGGAGGAAGCGTAGGAGCAAGTCCGTGTGTCCATTTGGACTTTCTAAGGCCTTGTCCATTGCATTCTTGTGTAGATATTGTAGTCTTTAAATTTTTTAGACCACAGGGAGGTTGTCTGTTCTTCAGCCATTAGGTTGACTCCAGAGTTGATGAAGGTCAGGTGGACATGAACAGCAGCCAGAACACCTTGTCCTGGTACAGTCCTCTCTCCTCTTTAAAGA
>NW_024669464.1:0-667 GCF_008729295.1 Plectropomus leopardus | reverse complement strand
ATCAAAAAGTTGTACTATAGTATGTTGTGCAAAATAGCACCAAAAAGTCGTACTACAGTATGTTGTCCAAATTAGCATCAAAAAGTCATATTATAGTGGGTCTTCCAAATGAGCATTAAAAAGTCATAGTATACTATGTCGTCCAGAATAGCACCAAAAAGTCATACCATAGTATGTCGTCCAAAATAGCATAAAAAAAGTTATGGTATAGTTATGTCATCCAGAACAGCACCAAAAAGTCATAGTATAGTATATAGTCCAAAATAGCAGCAAAAAGTCATACTCTAGTATGCCGTCAAAAATAGCATTAAAAAAGTCACACAATAGTATGTCATCCGAAACAGCACAAAAAAAGTTATTGTATAGTATATCGTCCAAAATAATATAAAAAAGTTATATCATAGTATGTCATCAAAATTAGCATCAAAAAGTCATACCTCGTCCAAAACAGCACCAAAAAGTCGTACCCTAGTATGTTGTCCAAAATAGCACAAACAAGTCATAGTATAGTATGTTATCCAAAATAGCATTAAAAAAGTCATACAATAGTATGTCATCCGATATAGTACAAAAAGTTATAGTATAGTATATCATCCAAAATTATACAAAAAAGTTATACCATAATATGTCGTCCAAAATAACACCAAACAGTCATAGTACAGTTTGT
>NW_024669463.1:0-287 GCF_008729295.1 Plectropomus leopardus | reverse complement strand
GGTTTGTTTCAGTTTGGCAACATTCCTTGGATTACAATGATTTTGCACGTCTCTCTTATGTTTGATCATCTTGTACTTTCCTGTCACCATGTCAGGTCGAGAAATGGACATTCCATGGTTCATTATTCGCTGATAAATATCGTCATCCTCGCCACCCCAGCCCCAGAAAGTGTTTGAGAAGCCATTAATCTTCATGTATTGCTGCTTGGACAACGAGATAACCCCACCAAATATCTCATTATAGGGTAACTTGAATTTAAATTTATCGACAGCTACAGACAAGTGTC
>NW_024669462.1:0-623 GCF_008729295.1 Plectropomus leopardus | reverse complement strand
CAAGATTCTTCTTATCCCCCGAGTCCTATAAGTTTTGTGTCTGATGTTGTGATTGTTTTTTGTGATGTTAGCCATCCCCATTTTTGTACTTTTATTGGAAATTTTTAATTTTGATGCCTATCTTGACCCTGATTCCCTGGTAAAAGATGAATTATATCTTAATGGGAACTTTCTGGTTAAATAAAAATAAATATTAGTTTTAAAAATAGATAAATAAAAAATAAAATAAACAGATGAAAAAAGTATGGGCTAGTAATTTTCATATTTTCTTTTTATTTATTTATTTATTTATTTTTGTCAGGAGTATTTTCAGTTTTTGTTATTGTAATACTAATTTCTGCCACAAGAGGCTGACAAGCACCTCTACCCCACATCCTATATAGGACTTAAAGGATTTCATGTTCTCTTACAGGTGAGTTTTAATTTCCTCATGCACTGTAAACAGTAGGTGTATGTATTGTGTCAGCAAGTTGTGTAACATTATTTTCATGTCTTTAAAGTTACATAACTTGCGTACACAGTTTATGTACCTTGTGTTTAGAGTGCATGCAGAAACTAAAATTCACCAGGAAGAACACGTGGAACTTGGGGTAATGGTACACTTCAGCCTATTGTGGCCAAAA
>NW_024669461.1:0-695 GCF_008729295.1 Plectropomus leopardus | reverse complement strand
TAAGGTGTAGGAAATTAAACATGACATTCAGACAGTAAGCAAACACCGTACTCCTGCATGAAAGTCCGGGATTTCTTTGTTGAACTCTGCTCATGCATTTTATTGGGTAGAGTTCAAACACACGTGCTTGCCCAGGTGCACTACTCATCCATCAGTGAGAGGGTTTGCCTGAAAGTGTTTAAGGTTTTGGTAAAAATGCATGTGTTTGAAAAGTATTGTGCATATGACTGAATACATGACACCAGTGCACTGAGTTAAGTGAGAGTCAAATTAAATATGGACCCCATTATTAATTTTTAATATGTTTTTGAGTTCTTAGTTCACTGCAGAGGCATGCAAGAAAAAACAAAGTTTTTTGGTCAAATTCAATGTAACACGGTTGAGGGACTGATACTGAAATGATCATTTTGTGGGTGAAGCATTTCTTTAAAATCTATGGTGCATTATCTGGCCAGCACCAGACTGCAGAGATGCATCGTATGCGACTTATTGGCAAACATAGTGAAGCATTTAGCAGCCAGAGAAACAGTTATTTTTTCTCAGGGGTTGGTGGAGACCAAAATTAGAACTAAAACCTGAGTTAATGTTGAATTTACATCCATCACAGTGGTGGAAAAACAACTCCAAATGAATGCTACTGTTACTCCATGTCTGCCAAAACCTGCCAAAATGAGCAAGAGATGATGGTCTAGCTC
>NW_024669460.1:0-342 GCF_008729295.1 Plectropomus leopardus | reverse complement strand
GGTGTGTTTGTATCTGAGTGTGTGTCCTCAGGACTCTACCTGCTCAGATGTGTTTGTATCTGAGTGTGTGTCCTCAGGACTCTACCTGCTCAGATGTGTGACTGATGTATCTATTGTTATATGACATGCTGGAGTTACCATTACTGCTGTTGCATCTCTCCCTCTCTCTTTCTCTTTCCTCTTTGTCATTATTGTAATTTAATTGTTATTTACGACATCTATCACACGTCTGTCCGTCCTGGAGGACGGATCCCTCCTCAGTCGCTCTTCCTGAGGTTTCTACCATTTTTTTCACCATTAGAGTTTTTTTGGGGAGTTTTTCCTCAGACGATGTGAGGGTCT
>NW_024669459.1:0-224 GCF_008729295.1 Plectropomus leopardus | reverse complement strand
ATGAGAATAGGACTCCGCAAGGTGTATTGCATGTAACACCAGTCTTGGCTTTTGGACATAGGGATCTTTTTTTTTTTCTTTTTTTTTTCCTTTTTCCAAATTTTTCCCACAGATGATACAAATTTTTGGGTCCAAAGTCTGTAAGACATTCTCCATAATTCTAGAAACCAGTAAAACGGAAAATAATATACATGTCAGATTTTGTATTTTCATACACATGCTAT
>NW_024669458.1:0-458 GCF_008729295.1 Plectropomus leopardus | reverse complement strand
CCAACCTTAATACTTTCCGTGTACTGGCCGAAAGGCGCTACTGTGTTCTGTAGCACTAATTATGTAAAGGTGTCCTGAAAACTGGCGTAAAATACTAACTTATAGTATTGTTCTGGTTTAAAGCTGCATTGATCGTTTGGGTTTTTTTCTTCTTTTTTTTTTTTTACTACATGAGCTTCGTTTCCACCAAACAGTTTGGTCATGTTCAGTTCATTACACATTAGAACAGTTATTTTTGCGTTTCCATTGTCAAAAGTTGAGTGTGATGCCAACAGATCCGTAACATTCTGACCTGTGTTTTCATTGCCCCTCTGTTGATGTACCTAGCCCACTGAACT
Organism: Plectropomus leopardus; assembly: GCF_008729295.1. Classification (NCBI taxonomy): domain Eukaryota; kingdom Metazoa; phylum Chordata; class Actinopteri; order Perciformes; family Serranidae; genus Plectropomus; species Plectropomus leopardus. Next base: position 120 of record NW_024669458.1, on the reverse strand, counting down.
GATGCTTCAAGGTAGAGCTACAAACACTGCAGTCCATTGATTGGTCATGAGAAAATCGTACCTCTTGGTCTACAAGAACTCAAAGCACATACCTGCTATTTTTAAATATCCCATTGATTG
>NW_024669457.1:0-570 GCF_008729295.1 Plectropomus leopardus | reverse complement strand
AAGACGCAGAGGTGCCTGTCAGTCAGAGCTGAGGGGCAATAAACCCTTTATACGTTGCATTTGTGCGTTTCGTAGGTATCATTTCAGCGTTTCTAAAGTGATGCAGGATGTCAGCTGAGTTTGTCATCGGGAGGCGGGGGGGTGATGGATGGTGTGTCACAGAGACGCCCGCCAAGCTGCAGCCCAAAAAAACCACAAAACCGTAATCGTATTTTAGTGAGTCATCACTGCGTTTCCAGATGCTTTTTAGACACTAAATTTGGGTCACTGTGTTTTTAATGGAGATTGCGCCTCTAAAATAGTATTTAACAGGGTTTATACACATTTTTACAAATACATTTCTATGACTTCTCATAACTTTGAGGCAAATTTAAAGACCATTAATTCTCTGAAACAACCATCAATGCTCCTTATCGGTTTTTATCATTACTATGTAATAGCTTGAATGAATTCAGAACAGGATTAGACTTTACAATTTAAACATAACTAACGAACTGCTGGGGCAAAAAGGCGTGTCATTTTTTCATAGCACACATACATTTTTTTATAGCTTTCTCTTTGGGCTACACA
>NW_024669456.1:0-785 GCF_008729295.1 Plectropomus leopardus | reverse complement strand
ACACACACACACACACACACACACACACAGACGGACAGCCAGCATGGCGTCAGACCAGCCCATCCTGACAGAGCAGCAGGAGCTGCAGAGAAGAGCCAATCATGTCACAGATGAGGTAAGAAAATGAATATTTTTTTCTTGGAGGCTTCCCTCAAAGTAGATTATCATAGCTGTGAGTCATTACCTTAAATAATGTTGAAAACACATGTTTACAGGCTGGATTTTCTCTCTTTATAATAACAAATGTGGTGCGAGATAAACACTGACTTTGTAATGAACTCTTTAGTTGCAGATGTGTTTGACCAGAATGACGTTGCAGTCATTTCACTCACTGCGTCAGCACAGATTAATTGGATAAAGTTTTAATCAATCAGAGCTGATCAGTTTAAATCTAAAAAATATAATAGTGGTTATTGTTATGGCAGTGTATCGCTGCCAAGTCAATAAAAGAGAAACACATCAACGAGGGACAGAAACTACACCACATCTAACAACACACAAGACAGACAGGTTCTTTGCTGGTGATGTGTCACAGTGCTCTGCCTGAGGGGACTTCCCCTTTAAGGACACCTGGCTCACCTGGTTGCCATAGAGACAACTGGTCTCCCAGTGCCGCTGTCTGCAGGGAAACATCAGGCCCGGATGAGCTCATACACACCATGGTGCTCAGAGGTTACTGCAGGTCAAAGCCATTTGTCACCTCATTATCCCTGCTGTGGGGAAGTCCCCGGAGATGGACATGCTATTTACAGACACACACACACACACACACACACACACACACA